>NW_017213559.1:0-15520 GCF_001704415.2 Capra hircus | reverse complement strand
CGCGCCACAGCAATTATGCTTCGCCACAGTGAATGAAGGCTAGGAAGTTAGAAAATAAATTTTGTAAGAAATTATCAACAGTATCAGCTATATTTAAAGTAGCTTTTGGAGAATTTTCAATATTAAGAATTTCATTATGCAATTGCAATAGATCTAGAGAAACATTAGTATTAAACCATACTCCTTGTAGATGTTTTTTCACCTTATCCCACGGGAAATCAGATGCATTATAAGCCTTTTTTGTAACACAAATCCACTTATAATTAGCATGCATGACATTGGGATTTTCATGCGGAAACTAATGCTCTGAACTTGTTCTCCTAGAACTCTAACCACATCATATAAAGCTGATAGTCTATCTTCTATTTTTCTATCTATATCTTCTTGTGTTCCCATTACTTTAGTAACATTATATGACAAGGAATCTACAGTATGAGCAGCTTGAATGGATTGTGCTAAAGATACAGAAGCGGTGACAGCATTTGCTATAAGGGTGATTAAAGATACTATACCCAGAACAATCAGGCTCACACTTCTTTCAGGGCGGCTAAGAGCCGTGTTAATGCGTTGTAGCAATTCTTAAAGCAGTCTCGGTCATACCAAGCTTCAGTTATTTCAACAGGTAACATTACAAAAGCAGGTTGTTTTACTATTATAACTTGTTCTCCTTTAGCAACACCTCTTATGCAATTGGTAAGTATGCAATTAGAACAATTTAAATGATAAATATTCAATGACAGTGTTATTTCCACATGGCCTTGTATCAGCATGAATGGATAAGGGACACAAGCTCTGGGATATAAAAACCCTGTAACTCCTACATTACCATATTTACTCCCACTAATATTGGATTGTAAATATAGACTATTGCCATGACCAAAAGCAGCCAAAAGTTTCCACAGTTCTGTTTGATATACTTGAGCAGTCTTTACAGAGAAAATGGGTGGATGCTGTCCTCGATTTTCAGGGAAATCAGGTGTTCCCCAGGTGGCCCAAATCCCATAAAAAGGTGGTATTGGCATTGTTAATGTTGTACACCGATGCAACCCGGGCTCGACATAAAGTCCAAGGAGTGTCTATTCCTATGCCGATGCTTAGATGTTTGTCGCAAAACGGAATGTCGAGAGGTCCGGTTCCGTCACGGTATGATCTTTTTCCGGTTTTTTCATCAATGCCAGAAATAGTCACTCGAGGATAAGATATATCAGCTGACACCTGTATACAGTGAGGATGTTGTGATTGATAAGAAAAGCACATAGGATATTGTGTAGTAAGACCATAAAAAGAGATATTAGCTTGCTGGGGAGAAATATGAATATCTGATTTTCCTCCCAAAAGACTTGTATCATTGACATAGACAGGTACTACTTCTTTATCCCATCCTAATGATTGAATCGTAGGTGGATCGGGAATGTATGCCCAAAAAGCCGCAGCCGCCCCGTTTTGTATCCGCTGTAACAATAATTAATAACATGATCACTATATTGGTAGGCGTCACCGGAGGTTGTACATGAGCCTCATTCTGGAGCATATCGCATCAACGCCCTCAATCTGCCTTTGGGTAGGCAGCTCACTCGTGGGCTCGCTCAGTGTCATGTGGTGCATTGATGTGTCAGGGAGTTCCTCCGCCGCGCGTACCAGCCTCTCCGGGATCCAGCGCGGCGCTTCGGCATCCTGTGGAAAAACACAAACATGCCCGCGTCCCCATATTAATACAGGGTCTGGCCCATACCACAGATTGGTAAGTGGATCTTTCCATCGTACGAGTGGTTTTTTGCATGAGGACTGTTCTCCCCAAAAACGTTGGGCTGCTGAATTGCCTTCTGCATCTAAAGTTAAAAAATTTAGAACATAAAGAGCATGATTCAAAGGCATTATGCGGTGAGGGGCTATACAAGTCATTCCCCTTTTTTTGTTTTAATAGTTGATGTTTGAGACGCTGATGGGCTCGTTCCACAATACCTTGTCCCTGCGGGTTATAGGGAATTCCTGTTTTATGATGGATTTGGAAGGAAAGACAAAAACGTTGAAAAGAGCGGCTAGTATAACCAGGTCCATTATCTGTTTTAAGGGTTTGTGGGATTCCTGAAATAGAAAGCAAAACAGCAAATGTTGAATACAGTGACGTGTCGATTCTCCAGTATGAAGGGAGGCCATGAGAAAATTGGAAAAAGTGTCAATAGAGACATGAACATATTTAAGACGCCCAAATTGAGGAATGTGAGTGACATCTGTTTGCCAGAGATGATTAGGGCGTAAACCTCGAGGGTTAATACCATATTGAGGGAGAACAAAGAATTGAGGACAGGTAGAGCAAGATTTTACGATTTGTCATGCAGCTTCACGGGAAATCTTAAATTGTAACCGTAAAGAATGACTATTTTGATGATGTAAGTTGTGAGATTTTTTGGCTGCATCGATAGCTGATTGAAAAAACACTTGTTTAGTAAGAACGTCCGCAGTGTGATTGCCTTGTACTAAGGCACCAGGAAAGGTGGAATGCGCACGAATATGCCCAAAGAAACACGGGTATTGACGACGGTGGAGGGCCTGTTGAATTAATTTAAATAAGTTAAGAACTTCAGGAGAGGTTGTGCCGATAATTGGAACAGTTTCAATCATCTGTAGGGCACCGACCACATAGGAGCTGTCTGTAAATAAATTGAAGGAAGTGGATACAGTTAGCAATGCTTGATGGACTGCAAATAATTCCACAACCTGGGCAGAAGAGAAACTGGTATGTGCATAATAAGTTTGATGGTTAATAATTAAAGCTGCAGTACCATTAGAAGATCCATCTGTAAATATAAGTGTCGCTTTAGGAATGGGTTGTCGGCGAACTATTTTTGGAAAAATAAAGGCATGAAAGCTAGCAAATTGTAACAATTTATCAGAAGGATAATGATGAGTAATCCGTCCTGGGGTAGTTTACAAAAGCTATAGACCAATTATCTGAAAATTGAAAAAGCCAATCTTGTTGTTCTAAAGCATAAGGAATACAAATGAAAGGGGGTTCTATACCAAAATATTGGATGGCCTCATGACGTCCTTTTGCTACAATTTTTGCAACAAGCTCATAGTAAAGGGAGCAGATGTTTAGTTGGAGTAGCAGATAGATATATCCATCGCAAAGGTTTATCTTGATAAAGAACCCCTGTGGGTGCTCGAGGGGTAGGAAGTATATACAAACCCCATGGCCGTTGGTAATCACAATAAGTAATCCGTTGTTGTCTAATAGCTTCTTCTATTGATTGTAAGGCTGATCGTCCTTCTGAAGAAAGTGTTCGGGGTGACGCAGGGTCAGAGTCACCTTTAAGGATATCAAATAAAGGCTGCAAGGTATAAGTGGGTAGTTTTAAATAAGGGCGTATCCAATTAATGTCTCCTAGAAGTTTTTGGAAATCATTTAGAGTTTTTTAAATGGTCAGTCTGTAATTTTACTAATTGGGTATTATAAACGCGAGGATATAAGGAGAAACCCAAATAATTATAGGGAAAATGAGTTTGAATTTTTTCATCAGCTATGACAAGACCATTAAGACTCAAGTGTTTCTTTAGAATAGAAAAAGCTTGATACAATAGATGTTCGTCAGCATGAGCTAGTAATATATCGTCCATATAATGAACTAAATATAACTGAGGAAAACGTTGACGAACGGGAGCTAATGCTGTAGCAACAAATTTTTGACATAACGTAGGGCTATTAGTCATTCCTTGTGGGAGGACTCTCCATTGATAGCGTTGCATAGGTTCTTTAAAATTAACAGAGGGCAAACTAAAGGCAAATCTTTTACAATCTTAAGGTGCAAGAGGAATAGTGTAAAAACAATCTTTTAAATCTATAATAATGATATAGGATTTGTCAGGTATAGCGGAAGGAGTGGGCAACCCAGGTTGTAGGGCTCCCATATGCATCATCGTTTCATTTACCTTACAAAGGTCTTGTAGCAACCTCCATTTTCCTGACTTCTTTTTGATAACAAAAATTGGGGAATTCCACGCAGAGGTAGAAGGTTCAATATGCCCAAGTCTCAGCTGTTCCTGCACCAGCTGTTGTGCGGCAGAAAGTTTCTCTTGTGTTAGGGGCCACTGATCGACCCATACCGGTTCCTCAGATTTCCAATCAATAGGATCGGCATGTGTCACAGGAGAATCAGAGGTCCCTAGGGAAAACACCCCTAAGCCCTTTCGACTTTGATTCGATTTTAAATCAAGGGGTAAAATGATGCCTTGATGTTGTTTACCCAAACCTTGGTTTGGGAGTAAGCCCTGATCCAACATTAATTCTGTTACGGTGGGTGAAGGACTATATAAATAAACACCCATTTTGCTTAATATATTCACGCCCCCATAGATTAACTGGAAGATGGGGCAGAATATAAGGCTTAAATTGGCCTGTATGGCCATCTTTATCCCTCCAAGTAAGAAGGGACGAACTTTGTTCTGGATTGGTAGTTTGGCCAATACCCTGAAGAGTGGAAATAGCTATTTGTTTAGGCCATGTAGTAGGCCAGTATTTTTCAGAAATAACGCTAATATCGGCCCCTGTATCAAGCACTCCGCGGAAAAGCTTACCATCAATGCGTAGCTCAAGTTCTGGTCGTGCCTCGGTAACATTTTGCACCCAATAGGCATCAGAGGACCCGAAGCCTCTTTTTTGATGATCTCGGTTAATTGTTTTTCCTTGTATAACTAATGGAACTAAAAGGAGTTGAGCTATACGTTGTCCTGCATTGATTACAATAATTGTTAGGAGCGGAGGCTAATATTTTTATCTCTCTTGTATAATCAGAGTCAATCACACCAGGATGAATAAGCATTTCTTTTAAAGACGCACTGCTGCGCCCCAAAAGCAGTCCAGCAGTTCCTGGAGGTAAAGGCCCAAACACTCCTGTGGCAAGGGTTTGAACCCCCATCTCGGGTGTTAATACTGTGTAGGAGGTGGCACAGAGGTCCAATCCTGCGCTGCCTCTTGTGGCTCGACAGAGGTCTGCAATGGTTCTTTTGGAACCTGCCAGTGTTGCCCCATAACATTGTTTCGGGCCAGGGGCTGGCCCCTCACCCAGTTTCCCGAAACCGGGGGTAAAGAATTACCTTGAACATCCGTTTTGGAACGACAATCCCGGGCCCAATGCTTCCCCTTTTTACATCGTGGGCATAAATTAGGAGTATTAGCAGGGATTTGTCGTTTTTGAGGGCACACTGCAGCCCGATGGCCAGGTTGACCACAAACAAAGCAACCCGAATTACCTGACTTTTGATATCCTTTCTTGTTCTTGGCCTGTTGCTGAAAAAGTACCTCTTTAATGCTTTTTCCTTGTAATGCCACTGCCATAGCAATACCTTGCATGTAGGAGGGTCCAATGTCAGCACAAATGCGAATAAAATCAGACAGATCTCCCTTTTTTCTATAAGGTCGTAAAGCAGCTTGACAGGCAGAATTAGCATTTTCAAAAGCCAATTGTTTTGCAAATACCATCCCAGCCTTTTCATCTGACATTATCTTACCTATAGCGTCTAAGAGCCGTGCCACGAAGTCCTGATAAGGCTCATCAGGTCCCTGTCGGACTTTTGAGAGATCTTCTGTCTTAATACTAGAGTTAGGAAGTTTTTTCCATGCCTGTCGAGCCGCATTTGATATTTGTGGATATGCACCAGGTAAAAAGTTAAGTTGAGTATTAGTAGCCTGGAAAGCACCTTCACCAGCCAACATTTCGTAGGAAGTTTGTACACCTTGTTGCTGATTGACATCGGCTATACGAGCACACTGTTCAGCATATTCAGATTTCCATAGTAAATAATCTCCCCCCGAAAGACAGGCCCTAGCTATTTGTTTCCAATCATTTGGGGGTAGATTTTGAGTACCCAAACTTTCTATCATAGCAATAGTGAATGGAGCGGTAGGACCGTATTGTGAGCAAGCAATCTTTAACTCTTTTAATTGTTTGAAAGGCAGAGCTTCATAAAAACGCTGGTTGTTATTTTCAAAGACAGGAAAGGCAAAAGAAAAGTCGGAGATGACCTCACCAAGTCGTTGTGCTTGTTTCAATGCCTTTTGCAGCGGAGACACAATCTCAGATGGAGGAGGAGGAGGAGGAGGACCCCCGGAGGGGGATCGAGACCTGCTATAATGGAAGGAGCATAGGCAGGGGGCAGAGGCGGAGCAGAAGGAGATTTAGAGTTGCTAATGGGAAGCTTAATTCCGGAACTCTGTAAAGCAACCAGTGAGGTTTTTTAAACATTCAATCAAATCATCTTTAGATGTTGATGCCCCCTTTTCTTGTGCTAAAAAACCCCAATCTTCTGATGGTATTTAGCAGCTTCTTGGTCTAATTCCGCCTCATCTGTGGATGAAAGTGAATCATCATTATCTGAAGGACGCGATAATTTAGAAAACGGAGGGTCGCCTTCAACTCCCTTGGGAACAGCATACCTGGGTTCCGGATCAGGAACATGTAGAGGATTTTCTTCCTGTTTCAATAAATTTTCTAAACGTTTTAATTCATCATTATCAAAGTCCAGACAATCACGAATTAGTGTCCAAAAGGATAAAGTTTCAACAGGCACCTTTTCAGGGCCATGTAGAGTATAATGAGCCCGAATTTGTTCCCCTACCTTTTTCCATGTTTCTAAATTTACTGTACCTTCTCTGGGGAACCAAGGGCAAACTTCCTCAATAAATGAAAGAAAATTGATTAATTTAGGTTTGGAAACAGTAATTCCCCGATGTTTCAACATTACAGATAACATATGTACAAACAATTGACGACTATGCGTCTGTCCCATATTTATACTCTCAACTATATACCTTACTACTCCACCTCAATTTAAATTCACTTGTATACGTATATACTCACTCTTTTTAGCTAATAAGAGTAGTGGCGAGGAAAACTGTCGAAATCGAGCCCCACGTTGGGCGCCACCTGCCGCGGCCAGCACAAGCAAGAGTCGCACCTGCACAGGGAGAGAACGGAGCGTCCCCGCTAAGAAAAATAAGAGAGAGACAAAAGATGGGGTTGAGAGGATCAGACCAAAATGGCTGATGCCTTCCTTTATTGTGCTGCAGTATATATAGGATAAAGTACGTGACTTCTGACATTCACAAGATTGTTCTTAATCTCCAAATACAATCACAAGACCCTTACCGTTGTGTACATCACAAATAGATAATCTATCTTCTATCAATAAGCTAATCTATCTTCTATGAAATGTTGCAAGAACCAAACGTCCTGGAGCCTTAAGGGTAATAAATTCTTCAGGGGGGCGGGACAGGGAGCTTAGGAACATGTCCTAGGGCTCTGCATAACGCCGAGCAGCTCCCAAGACTTAACCCTTCACGGGCAGTCCCCCGCAGATAGCATATTGAAAAGCAGAGATACTACTTTGCCGACTAAGGTCCGTCTAGTCAAGGCTATGGTTTTTCCAGTAGTCATGTATAGATGTGAGAGTTGGACTGTGAAGAAGGCTGAGTGCTGAAGAATTGATGCTTTTGAACTGTGGTGTTGGAGAAGACTCTTGAGAGTCCCTTGGACTGCAAGGAGATCCAACCAGTCCATTCTGAAGGAGATCAGCCCTGGGATTTCTTTGGAATGAATGATGCTAAAGCTGAAACTCCAGTACTTTGGCCACCTCCTGAGAAGAGTTGACTCACTGGAAAAGACTTTGATGCTGGGAGAGATTGGGGGCAGGAGGAGAAGGGGACGACCAAGGATGAGACGGCTTGATGGCATCACGGACTCGATGGACGCGAGTCTGAGTGAACTCCGGGTGTTGGTGATCGACAGGGAGGCCTGGCGTGCTACGATTCATGGGATTGCAAAGAGTCGGACACAACTGAGCGACTGAACTGAACTGAGCTGAAAATTGTCTTAGAGTCTCACAGCACTGATCTAATCTCCCCCACGTTTCCTTGCACACACACACACACAGACACAGCGCAGACACTTTCATCTAGAAAACGGGTCTCTCCACCCTCAGGCTGGAGCTGGGCTGACCCCCTGCACTCTGGGATTGCAGGGGCCTCTTTGGGAGGACGTGAACTCAGTGCCCAGTCTCCCACAGAAGAGGCTGACTGGAGACTTGCTGGATCCTTGGAGCAGAGCCTGGAGACCTGGGTCAGTCAGGGAGGCTGAGGGTAAGCCATGCAGAGCTGGAGCTGAGACATCTCCAAGAACCGAAGCGGGGAGTCCTGAGCACAGCAGACAGTCCTCACCCCTGGGTTGTTGGGATGAGATTGGAGTTGGGGGAAAACACGTGCAGTGTAGCTATCAGCCCTGACTCTTCTGTGGTAACCATCAGTGGGTAGTTCTGAGATAGTCTTTAGTGTGATAAAACATGAGTAACGTAAAATTTACCATTTTAACCATTTTAAGTGTCCAGTTCAAAACTGCTAAGGACAAAAAAAAAAGTGTTAAGGACATTCATAGTTTGTATAACCAATCTCTTGAGCTTTTTTTCATCTTGCAAAACTGAAACTGTACACATTAAACAAAAATCCCCTCTTCCTCCCCTGCAGTTCCTGGCAATCACCATTCTACTCTATTAATCTACCTCCTCTAGGTACTTCACTTAAGTGGAAACCTTCGGTCTTTGTCATTTCCTATGGAGATGCCTTCTCTTAGTAATGGCCACAAGGCTCATCCATGTTGTAGCTTATTGGAAACATAGTATCTTTATTTGTGATGGCACATCAGCTTGATTTTTTATGTATTCTTTTGCAGTCTTTCATCTCACATTTGAAGGAGCAGACTCGTCCTTCAGTCTGTGGTGGTTCCCTGGAGCTGGAGTATTCTGTTTGATGGTGGTGTTAATTCCTGGGGTTTCCTGTCTTTCTCTCCCTACACCTGCTCCACTTTCCTTGCTCCCTCTTGTGGAAGAATTCTTAAGCGTTTCTGTCTGGTCTGCGATCCTAAAAGAAATCAGTCCCGAATATTCATTGGAAAAACTGCTGGTGAAGCTAAAGATGCAATACTTTGGCTGCCGGATGAGAAGAACTGACTCATTGCATGGTGATTGCAACCATGAAAGTAAAAGACGCTTGCTCCTTGGGAGGAAAGTTATGACCAACCTAGACAGCATATTAAAAAGCAGAGTCATTACTTTGCTGACAAATGTCCTTCTAGTCAGAGCTATGGTTTTTCCAATAGTCATGAATGGATGTGAGAGTTGGACTATAAAGAAGGCTGAGTGCTGAAGAATTGATGCTTTTGAACTGTGGTGTTGGAGAAGACTCTTGAGAGTCCCTTGGACTGCAAGGAGATCCAACCAGTCCATCCTAAAGGAAATCAGTCCTGAATATTCATTGGAAGGACTGATGCTGAAGCTGAAAGTCCAATACTTTAGCGCCTGATGTGAAGAGCTCACTCATTGGAAAAGACCTTGGTGCTGGGAAGATTGAAGGCAGGAGGAGAAGGGGATGACAGAGGGTTGGCTGGCATCACAGACTCGATTGACATGAGTCTGAGGAAGCTCCAGGAGTTGGTGATGGACAGGGAAGCCTGGCGTGCTGCAGTCCATGGGGTTACAGAGTCAGACACGACTCAGCCACTGGACTGAACTGAACTGAACTGCTCTTAAAACTCACCAGGCTGCCTCTTGTCTTTGGATTTCCAGAAGGTGGCGCTAGACCTCAAGTCTGCGGGACCCTGGCCCATAGCAGGGGCTGGTTTTCTGAGCCAGCTCCTTCCCTACCAGAGCTCCCATGGGGGCTGCAGGGGGAGGGTCACACTAAGAGACCCCGAAGAGTAGGGGCAGGGGGGGGCCGCGGTGGATCTCGCACCCGGGGCACTGAGGGTGCCCGGGGACCCAGGAGGGAGGTTCCAGGTTGTGCTGCTCCCAGACGCTTGTCAGTGAACTGCCTCTGGGGAGCGGTCACTTTCTTGCCCTTCACAGTGTTTATCAGCCTCTTTACCAAAACCCTTCCTCAAAACCCTTCCTCTCCCTCGTCATGGGGGTTCCCCCAGCTCAGGTCTCCGGTGCTGCTGTAGAGAAACAGGTGTTCCCAGGGATGTCTGCAGAACTAGGCCCAGGTTTTTCTGTGGTGGGACATCAACCCCATGGGCTGTTTCTTGTGAGGGGGAGGGGAAAGCTTCTGCTATGTAAGCCTTGATCAGACATCTTTGTTTTGTTTTGTTTTGTTTTAACTCCAGAATCCTCGCTCCCTCAGTGAAGGCTGCATGCCTAATCAGTCTCTTCAGTCCTGTCCGACTCTTTGCAACCTCATGGACCCTAGCCCACCAGGCTCGCCGTCCCTGGGATTCTCCAGGCAAGAATCCTGGGGTGGGTTGCCATTTCCTTCTCCAATGCGTGAAAGTGAAAAGTGAAAGTGAAGTCGCTCAGTCATGTGCGACTCTTAGTGACCCCATGGACTGCAGCCAACCAGGCTCATTCGTCCATGGGATTTTCCAGGCAGGAGTACTGGAGCGGGGTGCCATTGCCTTCTCCGAGTGAAGGTTGACCTGCAAATCCCCTCCCTTGCAGGGAATCTCTAGGTCAGAATCTCTGGGCTTCCACCACCGCCATCACCATGACCGCCGCCACCACCGGCAGCATCACCGTCAGAGGAGTCTGTGCAGGTTTCCTGGTTCTGCAGGTCCTGCAGCCCATAGCGAGGTCTGTCGGCCTGTGGCCCAGATGCACAGCAGACACGACTCCTCCAGGGCTCCTTGGGCAGATGGAGCTGTGTCCCCCAGACCCACAGAGGTGCTTTTCCTCCTGAGTGGATGTCTAACTCATTATTTATTCAAACAGACTTGGTTGATATTACTTTTAGGTACACTACCTAGTGATTTTGGTATTTTTACAGATGCTGTATAATATTATGTGTAGAATCTGAAAAAACAGTATAAATGAATGTATATAGCAAAACAGAAACAGCCTCACCAACTCAGAAAACTGACAAGTGGCCATCTGTGAAGAGAGGGAAGGGGGAAGGGGCAAATTGAGGGTATGGGATTAAGAGACACAAGGCAAGAGGAGAAGGGGACGACAGGGGAGATGGTTGGATGGCACCACCAACTCGGTGGACATGAGTTTGAGTAAGCTCTGAGTGTTGGTGGTGGACAGGGAGGCCTAGCATGCTGGAGTCAGTGGGGTCGCAAAGAGTCAGACGCGACTGAGTGACTGAACTGAATACATAATCAGCAAAGATATGTTTGGAGCACAAGGAATTATAGCCATTATCTTGTGTAACTTCTACTGGAGTACCATCTGTAAAAATACCAAATCACTGTGCTCTATATTTGGAAAACTAATGTTATATGGTAAACCAATGATACTTTGATTTTTTTAAGTTGATAGCATTTTTTTATCTAAAAAATTATTTCATTTTGATTGGAGTACTGGTATAACAAATAGTTCACAATTGTTTACTTCTTGTTTCTCACTAGAAACTAAAGTTTCTAAGGGTTAAGAATTCTGATTAATATGTGTAATTAAAATGACTAAAATTACTAAGGCAGTCCCAGACCACTGCCCCCAGCGCTCTCTAGAGTCTTTCACTGAAGTCGGGACGGAAGGGAAAGGATTGGGTTATTCTGGCAAGTTGCTCAGCTTTCTCTGGTGTCTCCCCTGTATTGTTGTTCAGTCGCTCAGTCCGCGGACTGCAGCACAGCAGGCTTCCCTGTCCATCACCAGCTCCCAGAGTTTGCTCAAACTCATGTCTGTTGAGTTTGGTGATGACATCCAACCATCTCATCCTGTGTCGTCCCCTTTTCCTCCTGCCCTTGATCTTTCCCAGCATCAAGGTCGTTTCCAATGAGTCAGCTCTTCCCATCAGGTGGCCAAAGTATTGGAGTTTCAGCTTCAACATCAGTCCTTCCAATGAATATTCAGGACTGATTTCCTTTAGGATGGACTGGCTGGATCTCCTTGCAGTCCACGGGACTCTCAAGCATCTCCACCAACACCACAGTTCAAAAGCATCAATTCTTCAGTGCTGAGCTTTCTTTATAGTCCAGCTCTCACATCCAACATGACTACTGGAAAAAGCATAGCTTTGACTATATGGACCTTTGTCGGCAAAGTGATGGCTCTGTTTTTTAATTCACTGTGAAGCCTTGTCATAGCTTTTCTTCCAAGGAGCAAGTGTCTTAATTTCATGGCTGCAGTCACCGTCTGCAGTGATTTTGGAGCCCAAGAAAATAAAATCTGCCACTGTTTCCATTGTTTCCCCATCTATTTGCCATGAAGTGATGGGACCGGATGCCATGATCTTCGTTTTTTGAATGTTGAGTTGTAAGCCAGCTTTTTCACTCTCCTCTTTCACCTTCATCACATTATTGAGCTATCATGTGGTTTTTGTCCCATTAAGCTATCTCATGTTAATTTAATCCTTAGACCGGCCAGAAGAACCTGGAAGGGTTGATTCAGTTTCTCATCAAGGCTCTTTTATGGGCGGTGTTCAGTGTTGCCTGTTACAGGATATTGGTAGCACAGGATATCTGGTTGGCCCCCAGCAGTAAGCGAAGAACAGCAAACAGGTGATGTCAACCCCTTCCGACAAAGTTTCACCTGACAGTTTCAATCTCTGTTCATTTCTTCCTAAGCCTGTACTGTCATGAGAACTGGCAAGGTAGTGGTATTCCTAATTCTGTCCGTCCACCTCCACTGTATTTTCATTCATCTAATACCTTGCTGCTCAGTTTCTTGACCTGTATCCCTCCTTCACTCTACTGCAGTTGCTTATTCCCGCAAACAACCCTCTGGTTCATTATTATCAGCATCTTAAATGTGCACAATCTCAGTGTCAGGCACTCTGTTCTGCAGTAACTCTTTCACGTGACTATCCCGTTTCCTTTCCTGTCTTTTAGTTCCACCCAGTTGTAGTCACTTATCAATAAATCACTACTTACTACTTCTTTCCCTCACCTCTGACAATGCAGGTATTGGTTTTTTTCCAATTAGGAACTTTCCATCATCAACTACTGTGTAACTCCAAGAGTCTGTGACAGAAAAGTAAAAGAGAAATAGTCATTTACAAAAGATGACACTGTGTCTCCAGAAAGCTGGGGGAAAGATAAAAGCGATCATTTCACCATGATGACATGATCCGCTCTGTCTGTTCTTCTCCTTTCTTAGGGTCTGCTTTCTGGTGGTAATATAGCCGCCCTAACTTTCTTGTGTTACTGTTAGCCCAGGGCATCTGTTCCCTTCCTTTTCCTTCCAACTTGCCTCTGTCCTATATTTCAGGGGCAGCACTGGACACAGTACACAGTCACCTGCCTTTCCTCCCCAGACAGCCATCTCTGCATTTTTGCTAAAAAGAAGCACAAGTCGGAGCTTTGCATGAGCAGGTTCATATTTTATTTCTTTCTCCAGTATCTGCTTACATTGTTATACATTCTTTGTGAAATATCATCTTGCTGAACACTCACAAAGCATGCCCTTTTGGTATGTGTATTGTGTTCTGAAAAGAATACTTAAAGAATTATTCAGCATGTACGTCATTTGTCCACTGGCAATAAATATAGGTCCCTAAATGCATTGCACCTTCATTGTCCATAGAGGCTCAAAGTGCCCCTTGAACCAGAAGATTCCTCTAGCGGATGGAGGGACTCCACATGGCCACCTGTGTCCTGTGGTTAAGATGATTCAGCAGCAGGGATGCTTGGGTGAGGAGTCTGGAAGGTGCAGGCTGGAGACTGTTGCTCATTGTTCTCCTCCAGGCTGTGTCGGATCCTATAGCCAGAGTATACGGCAAATCCTAGTAGGAAAATGAGACCAGTGAGAAGGGAAAGTAGGTGCTCTCCTTACTGATACACACTCGTGTACACGCTCGTGTGCATGCCTCAGTTCCTCAGTCATGACTGGCTCTTTTGTGACCCCACAGACCATAGCCCTCCATGCTCCTCTGCCCATGGTATTCTCCAGTCAAGTGTACTGGAGTGGGTTGCTATTTCCTCCTCCAGGGATCCTCCTGACCCAGGGATTGAACCTGTGTCTCTTATATTTCCTGCATTGGCAGGTGGATTCTTTACCACTGAGACACCAGGGAACCCCACACTTGCTCACTAGGTCTCCTATGAGGGTGTCTGACACAGTTTTAGGGGAGTGGTGGTAGGGAAGAAGATGGGGATCAGTCCATGAGAGGTCTTTTAATCCCAGAAAACCACTTACCAATGGCATTCCAGACACTGAATTGGATCCAGGCTCCAGAGGTCATCTGCATCATCAGGGAAACGTTCACGAAGATGCTGACCAGCGGGAGGACAGACAGAGCAGGACCTGTGGGCAGAGTTCAGCTCATCCCTGGACACAGCCCAGACGTCAAAAGGGAGACCCGACCCACATGTGGGCAGGAAGACTCCAGCGCTTTTGAAGCCGTGTGTTCAGTGCCTACTGAAGCTGGGTGTGTGAAGCACTGGAGTGTGGGTCAGGGAAGGGTCTGTTGGCTTCAGCAATTTCCCATCTTCTCATGTCCAGCAAAGGATGTTTAGACCTCAAAGCAGGCAGACATTCATTCACTTAAGGTGGATAGTTTGGGCACAGAAGGTCACTTACTTTTAAAAATTAATTAACTTGGCTGTGTCGGAACCGAGGTTGTGGCCCAAGGGCTTCTCTAGTTCTGGTGTGTGGGCTTATTGCCCTGTGCATGTCCTGGTTGGGTATTGTTCCCTGACCTGGAATCTAACCCACATGCCCTGCATTGCAAGGTAGATTCTTAACCACTGGACCACCAGGGAAGTCCCTCGCCTACCCTGAATGGAAGAGCAGTGGGGTCCTGGGGCTGCCTCCAGATGATGGTGTGACCCCAGTGATGAACAGCAGCAGCACAGCCACTGTTGTGAGCACGGGGTCTCCAGAGAACACCTGGCTGGGCCACTGGGCCAGGCTCAGGCTCAGGATTATCAGCAGGAGAACTCCAAGGGTCAAGGTGGAGGAGAACAGGCTGGACCCAGAAGACAAAGATGTCAGGACCTCGGGTCACACCCCTCCTCAGGCTGCCCACATCAGGAGGGGCCATCATATCTCTATCACTTCTTGCCTGAAATAGACACCTATTTCCAACCCATCCTGTCAATTTCAGAATACCACCAAAAAGAAGTCCCACTGGTCACCAAACAGGAAGGGTATCCATTGACAATCTGGCCAGATTTCTGGGTGGGGATGGTGCTGGTAGGGAACCACAGACTCTTTAGAATGTTTGAATTTCCTGCTTCAGATACAGGCTCTGGAGGATTTTCTTTAACTTCAGGCTTCACCTCAATTTCCTCCCTCTGTTTTCTCCTTCTTGCTGCAATTCTGATCTGGCTGGTACCCGAGTGAAAGGATATTAAGGCAGGATTGACAGCAGCCCCTATACTTATCCAATATCAGACAGTTAATCCAACTCTTTCCCAACTTCAGCAGATGCAGGACACGAAGCTAGAAGAATCTTAGCTCCTCTTGAGTCCATGACCCCCAGCCAAGGTGTAGTGGAGTCTCACCTGAGGGCAAGGACAGAAAGAACCACGAGGGAGTCAGCAAGCAGGGTCCCGATTGATAGGAGGTCCACCAGATCGCTGAACTTGAAGAGTAACGC
>NW_017213558.1:0-15520 GCF_001704415.2 Capra hircus | reverse complement strand
CCAAAGGTCCTTCACACCCTTGCTGCAACTCAAGAAGTTCGCCAGACATACCCGTCTCACCGAGAGGAAGCACGCAGGCCCGCCCACACCAGGAGAGAGTCGTTCCAGCCCCTAGACTGGAGAGGGAGTCCTTTCCCTACGGGTTGTCGCGAAGAATTCCCGCATTCCCTCGCATCTCAAAGGAGGCGCTTTCCACAGGAAAGCTAGAGGAACTCCATTGTCGTGCCACCATTCCAGAGTCCCCCAGATGTCTCAGTCCATTCCAGGGAAACCTGTTTTCCCTGCACTGCCTCGACTTTCAAGCGAGGATCGACTCACAGTACGGTGGGCAAGTGGGACAGCCCTGGTGAAAAGCCTCGTGAGAAAGCCTCGTGGGAAAGCCTCGTGGGAAAGGAAAGATCCTTGATCCCCGAAGGGAACCCTGACCCTGCTGCTACAGCTCGGGAGGAAAGCGCACGTGCATGCCCCGACTCGATACGGACTGACTCCCCTGGGAGACTCCAGAAGTACCCCAAGATCCATTTCAGCACTGGAGAGGAATCCTCAGGTTCCGGCACTGATCCACACAAGTTCTTAGGCCCCGGAATCGACGAAGTGGAATCCCGAGAGGCCCCGAGCAACTTTGCATGGGGACTGGCATTTCCTGAGGCCACCAGAACTGGTCCCTGAGGTCCCGTTTGTAAGTCGAGAGCACCTGCTGCAACTCGAGAAAATCCAGGAAGTTCTCCCCTCAGGCGAGATGAGGCCCATTTCCGCTGGGCGTCTTGAGGCTAATCACACCTAACCCCTGGAACTTCCAAAGGGTCCTTCACACCCTTGCTGCAACTCAAGAAGTTTCCGACATACCCGTCTCCACTCGAGAGGAAGCACGAGAGTCCCGCCCACATCCAGAGGAGCCCCCGTTTCCGCCTCTTAGCTCGAGAGAGCATGGATCCTTTCCCTGCGTGGTCGGGAAGAATTCCGGGCGTTCCGAGGCATCTCAAGAGGAGGCGCTCTCCACAGGAAAGGCGAGAGGAACTCCAGGGTCGTGCAACAATTCCCAGAGTACCAGATGTCTCAGTCCATTCCAGCTAAACCTGTTTTCCCTGCACTGCCTGGAATTTCAAGGCGAGCATCGATACATACCACGGTGGCACGTGGGACATCCCTGTGGAATGCCACGTGGGAAAGCCTCGTGTTAAAGCCTCGAGGGAAAGCCACTGATCCCTTGATCCACATGACGCGTAGCGTAACGATGCTGTTACAGCTCGGAGGACACCGCACGTGCATGCCCACCACTGGAGACAAGGACTGACTCCCAATGGGGAGACTCCAGAAGTACCCAAGATCCATGTCAGCACTGGAGAGGAATCCTCAGGTTTCGGCACCGACTCCTCACAAGGTCTTAGACCCGGCTTCCATGGGAGCGGAATGCCGAGAGTCCCCCGAGCAACTCGCATTGGCTACTGGCTTTCCTGAGGCCACCAGAGCGGGTCCCTGAGGTCCCCGTCGTAATTCGAGCGCACTTGCCGGAATTCGAGAAAATCCAGGAGGTTCTCCCCTCCAGGCGAGATGAGGCCCATTTCCGCTGAGGCGTCTCGAGCCTAATCACACCTAACCTCTGGAACTTCCAAAGGGTCCTTCACACCCGTTCTGCAACTCAAGAAGTTCCCTGATATTCCCGTCTCCACTCCAGAAGAAGCACAGAGAATCCCGCCCACATCCAGAGGAGCCCCGTTTCCGCTTCCTAGCTCGAGAGGAGGGATCCATTCCCTGCGTGGTCGGGAAAGAATTCCCGGCGTTCCCGTCGCATCTCAAGAGGAGGTGCTCTTCAAAGGACAGGCGAGAGGAACTGCAGGGTCGTGCCACCATTCCCAGAGTCCCCCAAATGTTTCAGTCCATTCTAGGGAAACCTGTTTTCCCTGCACTGCCTCGACTTTCAGCCGAGGATGGACTCACAGCACGGTGGCACATGGGACAGCCCTGTGGGAAAGCCTCGTGGAAAGCCTCTTGGGAAACCTCGAGGGAAAGCCACTTATCCCTTGATCCACTTGACGAGAAGCGTGACACTGCTCCTACACCTCGGGAGGACAGCGCACGTGCATGCCCCTACTCGAGACGAGGCCTGACTCCCCTGGGGAGACTACAGAAGTACCCAAGATCCATGTCAGCACTGGAGAGGAATCCTCAGGTTCCGGCACCGACTCCACACAAGGTCTTAGGCCCCGGATTCGACGGGAGAGGAATCCCGAGAGGTCCCCAAGCAACTCGCATGGGGACAGGCCTTTCCTGAGGCCACCAGAGCAGGTCCTTGAGGGCCCCATCGTAAGTCGAGAGCACCTGCCTCCACTCGAGAAAATCCAGGAGGTTTTCCTTACAGGCGAGATGAGGCCCATTTCCGCTGAGGCATCTCGAGGCTAAATCCCACATAACCTCTGGAAACTTCCAAAGGGTCCTTCACACCCGTCCTGCAACTCAAGAAGTTCCCCGACATAACCGTCTCCACTCGAGAGGAAGCACGAGAGTCCGCCCACATCCTGAGGAGCCCCGTTTCCGCCTCATAGCTGGAGAGAAGGGATCCTTTACCTGCGTGGTCGGGAAAGATTCCCGGCGTTCCCGTCGCATCTCAAGAGGAGGCGCTCTCCACAGGAATGGCGAGAGGAACTCCAGGGTCGTGCCACCATTCCCAGAGTGCCCCAGATGTCTCAGTCCATTCCAGGGAAACCTGTTTTCCCTGCACTGCCTCGACTTTCACCGCCGATGATCGACTCACACCACGGTGGCACGTGGGACAGCCCTGTGGGAAATCCTCGTGGGAAAGCCTCGTTGGGAAAGCCTCCGGGGAAAGCCACAGATCCCTTGATCCACGGGAAGGGAAGCGTGACACTGCTGCTACAGCTCAGGAGGAATTCGCACGTGCATGCCGCCAATCGAGACGAGGACTGATTCCCCTGGGGAGACTCCAGGAGTACCCCAGTATCCATGTCAGCACTTGAGAGGAATCCTCAGGTTCCGGCACCGACTCCACACAAGGTCTTAGGCCCCCGGCATCGCCGGGAGAGGAATCCCGAGAGGCCCCCGAGCAACTCGCCAGGGGGTGGCCTTTCCTGAGGCCACCAGAGCGGGTCCCTGAGGTCCCCATCGTAAGTCGAGAGCACCTGCTGAAACTCTAGAAAATCCAGGATGTTCTCCCCTCCAGGCGAGATGCGGCACATTTCCGCTGAAGCATCTCGAGGCTAATCACACCTAACCTTTGGAACTTCCAAAGGGTCCTTCACACCCTTGCTGCAACTCAAGAAGTTCCCCGACATAGCCGTCTCCACTCGAGAGGAAGCACGAGAGTCCCGCCCACATCCAGAGGAGCCCCGTTTCCACCTCCTAGCTCGAGAGGAGGGATCCTTTCCCTGCCTGGTCGGGAAAGAATTCCCGGCGATCCCTTCGCATCTCAAGAGAAGGAGCTCTCCACAGGATAGGCGAGAGGAACTCCAGGGTCGTGCCACCATTCCCAGAGTCCCCCCAGATGTCTCAGTCCATTTCAGGGAAACCTGTTTTCCTGCACCGCCTCGACTTTCAAGCCGAGGATCGACTCACACCCAGTGGCACGTGGGACAGCCCTGTGGGAAAGCCTTGTGGGACAGCCCTGTGGGAAAGCCTGGAGGGAAAGCCACAGATCCCTTGATCCAGGCAAAGGGAAGCGTAACACTGCTGCTACAGCTCGGGAGAAAAGCACACGTGCATGTCCCCACTCGAGACGAGGACTGACACCCCTGGGGAGACTCCAGAAGTACTCCTAGGTCCATGTCAGCACTGGAGAGGAATCCTGAGGTTCCTTCACTGACTCCACACAAGGTCTTCGGCACCGGCATTGACTGGAGAGGAATCCCGAGAGGCCCCCGAGCAACTCGCAAGGGGACACTCCTTTCCTGAGGACACCAGAGCGGGTCCCTGAGGTCCCCGTCGTAAGTCGAGAGCACCTGCCACAACTCGAGAAAATCCAGGAGGTTCTCCCCTCCAGGCGAGATGAGGGCCATTTCCGCTGAGGCGTCTCGAGGCTAATCACACCTAACCTCTGGAAGTTCCAAAAGGTCCTTCACACCCTTGCTGCAACTCAAGAAGTTCCCCGACATACAAGTCTCCAATCGAGAGGAGGCACGAGAGTCCCGCCCAAAACCAGAGTAGCCCCGTTTCCCACTCATAGCTCGAGAGCAGGGATCCCTTCCCTCCGTGTTCGGGAAAGAATTCCCAGCGTTACTGTCGCATTTCAAGAGGAGGCGCTCTCCACAGGAAAGGCGAGAGGAACTCCAGGGTCGTGTCACCATTCCCAGAGTCCACCAGATGTCTCAGTTCATTCCAGGGAAACCTGTTTTCCATGCACCGCCTCGACTTTCAAGTCGAGGATCGACTCACACCACGGTGGCACGTGGGCCAGCACTGTGGGAAAGCCTCGAGGGAAAGCCACAGATCCCTTGATCCACGCGAAGGGAAGCGTGACACTGATGCTCCAGCTCGGAGGAAAACGCACGTGCAATCCCACACTCGCGATGAGGACTGACTCCCCTGGGGAGACTCCAGAAGTACCCAAGATCCATGTCAGCACTGGAGAGGAATGCTCAGGTTCCGGCACCCACTCCACACAAGATCTTAGGCCCCGGCATCGACGGGAGAGGAATCCTGAGAGGCCCCCGAGCAACTCGCATGGGGACTGGCCTTTCCTGAGGCCACCAGAGCGGGTCCCTGAGGTCCCCGTCGTAAGTCGAGAGCACCTGCCGCAACTCGAGAAAATACAGGAGGTTCTCCCCTCCAGGCGACATGGGCCCATTTCCGCTCAGGCGTCTCGAGTCTAATCACACCTAACCTCTGGAACTTCCAAAGGGTCCTTCACACCCTTGCTGCAACTCAAGAAGTTCCCCGACATACCCGTCTCCACTCGAGAGGAAGCACGAGAGTTCCGCCAACATTCAGAGGAGCCCCGTTTCCGCCTCCTAGCTCGAGAAGAGGGATCCTTTCCCTGCCTGGTCGGAAAGAATTCCCGGCGTTCCCGTCGCATCTCAAGAGGAGGCGCTCTCCACAGGAAAGGCGAGAGGAACTCCAGGGTAGTGCCACCATTCCCAGAGTCCCCCAGATCTTTCAGTCCATTCCAGGGAAACCTGTTTTCCCTGCACAGCGTCGACTTTCAATCCGAGGATCGACTCACACCACGGTGGCACGTGGGACAGCCCTGTGGGAAAGCCTCGTGTGAAAGCCTCGAGGGAAAGCCCCTGATCCCTTGATCCATGCGAAGGGAAGCGTGACATTGCTGCTACAGCTCGGGAGGAAAGCACACGTGCATGCCCCGAATCGAGACAAGGACTGACTCCACTGTGGAGACTCCAGAAGTACTCCAAGATCCATGTCAGCACTGGAGAGGAATCCTCAAGTTCTGGCACCGACTCCACACAATGTCTTAGGCCCCGGCATCGACGGGAGAGGAATTCCGAGTGGCCCCCGAGCAACTCGCATGGGGACTGGCCTTTACTGAGGCCACCAGAGCGGGTCCCTGAGGTCCCCGTCGTAAGTCGAGAGCACCTGCCGCAACTCGAGAAAATCCAGGAGGTTGTCCCCTCCAGGCGAGATGAGGCCCATTTCCGCTGAGGTGTCTCGAGGCTAATCATACCTAACCTCTGGAACTTCCAAAGGGTCCTTCACACCCTTGCTGCAACTCAAGAAGTTCCCCGACATAGCCGTCTCCACTCGAGAGGAAGCAGAGAGTCCCGCCCACATACAGAGGAGCCCCGTTTCCGCCTCCTAGCTCAAGAGGAGGGATCATTTCCCTGCGTGGTCGGGAAAGAATTCCCGGCCTTCCCGTCGCATCTCAAGAGGAGGCGCTCTCCACAGGAAAGGCGAGAGGAACTCTAGGGTCGTGCCACCATTCCCAGAGTCCCCCAGATGTCTCAGTCCATTCCAGGGAAACCTGATTTCCCTGCATTGCCTCGACTTTCAAGCCGAGGATCGACTCACACCACAGTGGCACGTGGGACAGCCCTGTGGGAAAGTCTCTTCGGAAAGCCTCGTGGGAAAGCCTCGAGGGAAAGCCCCTGGTACCTTGATCCACACGAAGGGAAGCCTGACACTGATGCTACAGCTCGGGAGGAAAGCGAATGTGCATTCCCCCACTCGAGTCGAAGACTGACTCCCCTGGGGAGACTCCAGACCTACCCCCAAAATCCATGTCAGCAGTGGAGAGGAATCCTCAGGTTCCGGCACCGACTCCACACAAGATCTTTAGGCCCCGGCAACGACGGGAGAGGAATTCCGAGAGGCCCCCGAGCAATTCGCATGGGGACTGGCCTTTTCTCAGGGCACCAGATCGGGTCCCTGAGGTCCCCGTCGTAAGTAGAGAGCACCTGCCGCAACTCGAGAAAATACAGGAGGTTCTCACCTCCAGGCGAGAAGAGGCCCCTTTCCCCTGAGGCGTCTCGAGTCTAATCACAACTAACCTCTGGAACTTCCAAAGGGTCCTTCACACCCTTGCTGCAACTCAAGAAGTTCCCCGACATACCCGTCTCCACTCGAGAGGAAGCACGAGAGTCCCACCCACATCCAGAGGAGCCCCGTTTCCGCCTCCAAGCTCGAGAGGAGGGATCCTTTCCCTGCGTGGTCGGGAATGAATTCCCGGCGTTCCCGTCGCATCTCAAAAGCAGGCGCTCTCCACAGGAAAGGCGAGAGGAACTCCAGTGTCGCGCCACCTTTCCCAGAGTCCACCAGATGTCTCAGTCCATTCCAGGGAAACCTGTTTTCCCTGCACTGCCTCGACGTTAAAGCCAAGGATCGACTCACACCACGGTGGCACGTGGGACAGCCCTTGCGAAAGCCTCCTGGGAAAGCCTCGAGGGAAAGCCACAGATCCCTTAATCCAGGTGAGTGTTAACAGGAGGTTTTCACCTCCTAGCGAATTCAGATTTGGGCCCTGACTCAACACAAGGTCTTAGGCCTCGGCGTCGTCTGGAGAGTAATCCCGAAATCAGCTGATGTGTAAGGGTCCCTCATTCCCCGCAAAGATGCGGAAAAATGGAACATCTAAATGTGAGTGAGACCCTAGCTTTTGCTCCCGAGTGGAGACGTTCCTGTGGGAAATTCTTGAGTTGTACAAGGGTTTGAAAGAGTCTTTTGAAATTCCAGATATTAGGTGTGATTAGCGTCGAGACGCCTCAGCGAAAAAGGGCCTCATCTCGCCTGGAGGGGAGATCCTCCTGGATTTTGTTGAGTTGAGAGAGGTGCTCTCTAGTTATGAGTGGGACATCAGGGACGAGATCTGTTGGGCTCAATAAAGTCCAGTCCTCATGCAAGTTGCTAGGAGGCCTCACGGGATTCGTCTCCCATCTATACCAGGGCCTAAGACCTTCTGTGGGGTCGGGGTCGGAACCTGAGGATTCGTCTCCAGTGCTGACATGGATCTTGGGGTACTTCTGGAGTCTCCCCAGGGGAGTCAGTCCTCGTCTCGAGTGGGAGAATGCACGTGCGCCTTCCTCCCAAGCTGTAGCAGCAGTGTCACGCTTCCCCTCACGTGAATCAAGGGATCTGAGGCTTTCCCTCGAGGCTTTCCCACAAGGCTTTTCCACAGGGATGTTCCACGTGCCACCATGGTGTGAGTCGATCCTCAGCATGATAGTCGAGGCAGTACAGGGAAAACAGTTTCCCCTGGAATGGACTGAGTCATCTGGGGGACTCTTGGAATGGTGGAACGACCCTGGAGTTCCTCTCGCCCTTCCTGTGGAGAGCACCTTCTCTTGAGACGTGATGGGAACGCCGGGTATTCTTTCCTGACAAAGTAGGGAAAGGATCCCTCATCTCAAGCTCAGGGTGGAAACGGAGCTCCTCTGCCTGTGGGCGGGCCCCTCCTGCTTCCTCTCGAGTGGAGACGGGTATGTCGGGGAACTTCTTGAGTTGCAGCAAGGGTGTGAAGGACCCTTTGGAAGTTCCAGAGGTGAGGTGTGATTAGGTTCTAGCCCCCTCAGCGGAAATGGGCATAATCTCGCCTGCAGGGGAGAACCTCCTGGATTTTCTCGAGTTGCAGCAGGTGCTCTCGACCTACGACGGGGACCTCAGGGACCCGCTCTGGTGGCCTCAGGAAAGGCCAGTCCCCATGCGAGTTGTTAGGGGACCTCTCGTGATTCCTCTCCCATCGATGCTGGGGCCTAAGACTTGTGTGGATTTGGGGCCAGCACCTGAGGATTCCTCTGCAGTGCTGACGTGGATCTTGGGGTACTTCTGGAGTTACTCCAGGGGAGTCAGTCTCGTCGCCAGTGGGGTCATGCACGAGCTCTTTCCTCCCTAGTTGTAGCCGCAGTGTCACGCTTCCCTTCGCGTGGATCGAGGGATATGTGTCTTTCCCTCGAGGCTTTCCCACGAGGCTTTCCCACGAGGCTTTCCCACAGGGCTGTCCCAAGTGCCACCGTGGTGTGAGTCGATCCTCGGCGTGAAAGTCGAGGCAGTGCAGGGAAAACAGGTTCCTCTGGTTTGGACTGATGCTGGGAGCAAGTGTGAGGACTCCCGGCCGTGATAAGGTCATGAGGAAGGAAGCTGACATACGCAAGGTGTGTTCAGACTTCAGGGACCCCTCTGCAAATTCCTACGCATGTACCCCAACAAAAATCTGCCGGCTTTTGTGCTCTGCCTTTCCACTCTTCTCACATTTTCTGGAAAAAGTCAATTCAGGGCTTTAGTGTTCTGCATTTGAAAGAGTGTTTCAATCCAAAAACCCCTCTGATGGCTTTCTAGCCTGCCTGCAGGACTCGAACTGCTGAGCAGGTGATTGTTTGAGGCCTCCTGACTGCAGGAGGCACAGGAAGCTTAAAGCATCCTAGGAATGTAGGGACATCCGAGGAGTCAAAATCTTTAGAATAGGACTGATTAAAAGTTTCATTTGTTGGGTCAATGCTTGCTGCTAAATTTTCATATCCTTTATTTTTAGATATAGTTGGTATATAAAAAAACAAGTAGCAGACCGGTTATTAGCAACATTAGATCTTTGAGTTAAGTACCTTCTTTGTTATAACCCACTGCACCTTTGTTCTATAGAGATGTAACTTTAATGCTTTAAGGAGATGCAGTTTAAAGAAAAACACTTCAGGAGAAACAAAATTAACATTCATTAAGGAAGAGAGCCAAAAAGTGTT
Organism: Capra hircus; assembly: GCF_001704415.2. Classification (NCBI taxonomy): domain Eukaryota; kingdom Metazoa; phylum Chordata; class Mammalia; order Artiodactyla; family Bovidae; genus Capra; species Capra hircus. Next base: position 6,386 of record NW_017213558.1, on the reverse strand, counting down.
AACAAGCCTCTTGGCCAGATGATAATGTAAATCACCTGAGACCTTTTGTATACAAAATGATGTACAGAAAGAGTCTGGGCAGCGAACGCTACATAATTTTGTGTTACCCATTGATCTCCATGTTTTATCAAAAGTATAAAAGGCCTTCTGAACAATAAAGGATGGGGCCAGTTTCTCAGACCAGTTTGTTGAACTAGTCTCTCTGCCTGGTTTCCTGGGACTCAGGCCCCCCCGTGTCTTTCCTCTCTTTCTTCTTCCCTCCTTTTCCTTCTCTCTGCTCTTTACTTTAACTTCAGGTTGAATCTCCACAGAGGCGCGGAGGCTCGCCAGGTCGACTTACTTGGCCTGGCTGTTAAGACCTGCACGAAAGGGAGCTTAAGTCGAAGCATCCCTTAGATATTCAAGCAGTCGCCGGTGGCCCAACGTAGATGGTGCAAATTCCTTGTCTGGAATTTTATTGGCTTTCCGCGTAAACCAAGCTATTCAGCCCACTTCCTCCACTTAATCTTCTTAATACACTATAGTTTCTTACTCTAATCTCACATTAATAAATAAACAAGTCTTTCCACCTCAACGCCGTCCATCCGTCGAATTCCCTGGATCCAGCGGGGCTGGACCCCGGCAGACTGAGATATCTGGGGGACTCTTGGAATGGTGGGACGACCCTGGAGTTCCTCTCGCCTTTCCTGTGGAGAGCGCCTCCTCTTGAGATGCGACGGGAACGCCGGGAATTCTTTCCAGAACATGCAGGGAAAGGACCCCTCATCTCGAACTACGAGGCGGAAACGGGGCTCCTCTGGATGTGGGCGGGACTCTCGTGCTTCCTCTCGAGTGGAGTCAGGTATGTCGGGGAACATCTTGAGTTGCAGCAAGGGTGTGAAGACCCTTTGGAAGTTCCAGAGGTTAGGTGTGATTAGCCTCGGAACCGCTCAGCGGAAAAGGGCCTCATCTCGCCTGGAGGGGAGAACCTCCTGGATTTTCTCGAGTTGTGGCAGGTGCTCTCGACTTACGAGGGGGACCTCAGGGACCCGTTCTGGTGGCCTCAGGAAAGGCCAGTCCCCATGCGAGTTGCTCCGGGCCTCTCGGGATTCCTCTCCCGTCGATGCCCGGGCCTAAGAACATGTGTGGATTCGGTCCTGGAACCGGAGGGTTCCTCTCCAGTGCTGACATGGAACTTGGGGTACTTCCAGAGTCTCTCCAGGGGAGTCAGTCCTCATCTCGAGTGGGGGCATGCACGGGCCATTTCTTCCTGAGCTGTAGCAGCAGTGTCACGCTTCCCTTCGCGTGGATCAAGGGATCTGTGGCTTTCTCTCGAGGCTTTCCATGAGGCTTTCCACGAGGCTTTCCCACAGGGCTGTCCCACGTGCCAACGTGGTGTGAGTCGATCCTCGGCTTGAAAGTCGAGGCAGTGCAGGGAAAACAGGTTTTCCTGGAATGGACTGAGACATCTGGGGGACTCTGGGCATGGTGGCACGACCCTGAAGATCCTCTCGCCTTTCCTGTGGAGAGCGGTTCCTCTTGAGTTGCTATGGGAAAGCCGGGAATTCTTTCCCGACCACGCAGGGAAAGGATATCTCCTCTCGACCTAGGAGGCGGAAACGGGGCTCCTCTGGATGTGGGCGGGACTCTCGTGCTTCCTCTCGAGTGGAGACGGGTATGTCGGGGAACTTCTTGAGTTGCAGCAAGGGTGTGAAGGACCCTTTGGAAGTTCCAGAGGTTAGGTGTGATTAGCCTCGAGACACCTCAGCGGAAATGGACCTCAACTCGCTAGGAGGGGAGAACCTCCTGGATTTTCTCGAGTTGGGGCAGGTGCTCTCGACTTACGACGGGGGACCACAGGGACCCGCTCTGGTGGCCTCAGGAAATGCCAGTCCCCATGCGAGTTGCTCGGGGCCTCTCGGGATTCCTCTCCCGTCGATGCCGGGGACTATGACCCTGTGTGGAGTTGGTGCCGGAACCTGAGGATTCCTTTCCAGTGCTGACATGGATCTTTGGGTCCTTCTGGAGTCTCCCATGGGAGTCAGAAATCGTCTCGAGTGGGGGCATGCACGTGCGCTTTCCTCTCTAGCTGGCGCAGCCGTGTCACTCTTCCCTTCGCCTGGATCAAGGGATCTGTGGCTTTCCCTCGAGGCTTTCCCACGAGGATTTCCCACGAGTCTTTCCCACAGGGGCTGTTCCACGTGCCACCCTGGTGTGAGTCGATCCTTGGCTTGAAAGTCGAAACAGTTCAGGGAAACAGGTTTCCCTGGAATGGACTGAGACATCTGGGGGACTCGGGGAATGGTGACACGACCCTGGAGTTCCTCTCGCCTTTCCTGTGGAGAACGCCTCCTCTTGAGATGCGCCGGGAACGCCAGGAATTCTTTCACGACCACGCAGGGAAAGGATCCCTTCTCTCGAGCTAGGAGGCGGAAACGGGGCTCCTCTGGATGTGGGCTGGACTCCCGTGCTTCCTCTCGAGCGGAGATGGGCATGTCTGGGAACCTCTTGAGTTGCAGCAAGGGTGTGAAGGACCCTTTGGGAGTTCCAGAGGTTAGGTGTGATTAGTCTCCAGACTCCTCAGCAGAAATGGGCCTCATCACGCCTGGATGGGAGAACCTCCTGGATTTTCTCGAGTTGCGACAGGTGCTCTCGACTTAAGATGGGAACTCAGGGACCCGCTCTGGTGGCCTCCAGGAAAGGCCAGTTCCCATGCGAGTTGATCTGGGGCCCTCTCGGGATTTCTCTCCCGTCGATGCTGGGCCCAAGACCTTGTGTGGAGTCGGTGAACGAACCTGAGGATTCCTCTCCAGTGCTGCCATGGATCTGGGGTACTTCTGGAGTCTCCCCAGGGAGTGAGTCCCTGTTTCGAGTGGGGGCATGCACGTGCGCTTTCTTCCCCAGCTGTAGCAGCAGTGTCACGCTTCCCTTCGCGTGGATCAAGGGATCTGTGGCTTCCCTCGAAGCTTTCCCACGAGGCTTTCCCACGAGGCTTTCCCACAGGGCTGTCCCACGTGCCACCGTGGTGTGAGTCGATCCTCGGCTTGAATGTCGAGGCAGTGCAGGGAAAACAGGTTTCCCTGGAATGGACTGAGACATATGGGGGAACCTGGCAATGGTGGTACGACCCTGGAGTTCCTCTCGCCGGTCCTGTGGAGAGCGCCTCCTCTTGAGATGCGACGGGAGCGCAGGGAATTCTTTCCCGACGAAGCAGGGAAACGATCCCTCATCTCGAACTAAGAGGCGGAAACGGGGGCTCCTCTGGATGTGGGCGGGACTCTCGTGCTTCCTCTCGAGTAGAGACGGGTATGTCGGGGAACTTGTTGAGTTGCAGCAAGGGTGTGAATGACCCTTTTTAAGCTCAAGAGGTTAGGTGTGATTAGCCTCGAGACGCCTCAGCGGAAATGGGCCTCATCTCGCCTGGAGGAGAGAACCTCCTTAATTTTCTCGAGTTGCGGCTGGTGCTCTCGACTTACCACGGGGACCTCAGGGACCCGCTCTGGTGGCCTCAGGAAAGGCCAGTCCCCGTGCGAGTTGCTAGCGGGCCTCTCAGGATTCCTCTCCCGTAGATGCCGGGGCCAAAGAAATTGTGTGGAGTTGGTGGCTGGAACCTGAGGATTCCTCTGCAGTGCTGATATGGATATTGGGGTACTTCTGGAGTCTCCCCAGGGGAGTCATCCTCGTCTCGAGTGGGGGCACGCACGTGTGCTTTCCTCTCGAGCTGTAGGCAGCAGTGTCACGCTTCCATTTGCGTGGATCAAGGGATCTGTGGCTTTCCCTCAAGGCTTTCCCACGAGGCTTTCCCACAGGGCTGTCCCAGGTGCCACCGTGGTGTGAGTCGATCCTCGGCTTGAAAGTCGAGGCAGTGCAGGGAAAACATCTTTCCCTGGAATGGACTGAGTCATCTGGGTGACTCGGGGAATGGTGGCACGACCCTGGATTTCCTCTAGCCTTTCCTGTGGAGAGCACCTCCTCTTGAGATGCGACGGGAACGCCGGGAATTCTTTCCCGACCACGCAGGGAAAGGATCCCTCCTCTCGAGCTAGTAGGCGGAAACGGGGCTCCTCTGGATGTGGGCGGGACTCTCGTGCTTCCTCCTGAGAGGAGACGGGTTGGTCGGGGAACTTCTTGAGTTGCAGCAAGATTATGAAGGACCCTTTGAAGTTCCAGAGGTTAGGTGTGATTAGCCTCGAGACGGATCAGCGGAAATGGGCCTCATCTCGCCTGGAGGGGAGAACCTCCTGGATTTTTCTCGAGTTGCGGCAGGTGCTCTCGACTTACGACGGGGACCTCAGGGACCCGCTCTGGTGGCCTCAGGAAAGGCCAGTCCCCATTCGAGTTTCTCGGGGGCCTTTCGGGATTCCTCTCCCGTCGATGCCAGGGCCTACGACCTTGTGTGGAGTCGGTGCTGGAACCTGAGGATTCCTTTCCAGTGCTGACATGGATCTTGGGTACTTCTGGAGTCTCCCCAGGGGAGTTAGTCCTCCTCTCAAGTGGCGGGCATGAACGTGTGCTTTCCTCCCGAGCTGTAGCAGCAGTGTCACGTTTCCCTTTTCGTGGATCAACGGATCTGTCTCTTTCCCTAAAGGCTTTACTCGAGGCTTTCCCACAGGGCTGTCCCACCGTGCCACCGTGGTGTGAGTCGATCCACGGCATGAAAGTCGAAATAGTGCAAGGAAAGCAGGTTCCTCTAGAATGGACTGTGACATCTAGGGGACTCTTGGATGGTGGCACGACCCTGGAGTTCCTCTCGACTTTCTTGTGGAGAGTGCGTCCTCTTGAGATGCGACGGGAACGCGGGAATTCTTCCCGACGAAGCAGGGAAACGATCCCTGATCTCGAACTAAGAGGCGGAAAACGGGGCTCCTCTGGATGTGGGCGGGACCCTCGTGCTTCCTCTTGAGTGGAGACGGGTATGTCCGGGAACTTCTTGAGTTGCAGCACGGGTGTGACGGACCCTTTGTAAGTTCCAGAGGTTAGGTGTGATTAGCCTCCAGAGGCTCAGCGGAAATGGGTCTCATCTCGCTGGGAGGGAGAACCACCTGGACTTTCTCGAGTTGAGGCAGGTGCTCTAGACTTACGACAGGGACCTCATGGACCCGCTCTGGTGGCAACAGGAAAGGCCAGTCCACATGCGAGTTGCTAGTGGCCTCTCGGGATTCCTTTCCCGTCGATGCCGGGGCCTAAGACCTTATGTGGTATTGGGGCCGAAACCTGAGGTTTCCCCTCCAGTGCTGAAATGTATTTTGGGGTAATTCTGGAGTCTCCCCAGGGGAGTCAGTCTCGGCTCGAGTGGGGCATACACGAGCGATTTCCTCCATAGCTGTAGCAGCAGTGTCACGCTTCCCTTCACATGGATCAAGGGATCTGTGGCTTTCCTTCGAGGCTTTCCACGAGGCTTTCCCACAGGGCTGTCCCACGGTCACCGTGGTGTGAGTCGATCCTCGGCTTGAAAGTCGATGCAGTGCAGGGAAAACAGGTTTCCCTGGAATGGACTGAGACATATGGGGAGTCTGGGAATGGTGGCACGACCCTGGAGTTCCTCTCGCGCCTTTCTGTGAGAGCGGCTTCCTCTTGAGATCGACGGGAACGCGGAATTCTTGCCGACCACGCAGGGAAAGGATCCCTCCTCTCGAGCTAGGAGTCGGAAACGGGGCTCCTCTGGATGTGGGCAGAACTGTCGTGCTTCCTCTCGAGTGGAGACGGGTATGTCGGGAACTTCTTGAGTTGCAGCAAGGGTGTGAAGGACGCTTTGGAATTTCCAGGGTTTAGGTGTGAGCCTCGAATCGCCTCAGCGGAAATGGGCCTCATCTCGCCTGGAGGGGAGAACCTCCTGGATATTCTCGAGTTTCGGCAGGAGCTCTCGACTTACGAAGGGGACTCAGGGACCCGCTCTGGTGGACTCAGGAAAGGCCAGTCCCCATGCGATTTGCTCGGGGCCTCTCGGGATTCCCCTCCCGTCGATGCCGGGCCTAAGATCTTGTGTGGAGTCGGCGCCGAACCTGAGCATTCCTCTCCATTGCTGACATGGATCTGGTTACATCTGGATTCACCCAGGGGAGTCAGTCCTCATCTCGAGTGGGGGCATGCACGTGCGCTTTACTCCCGCGAGCTGTAGCAGCAGTGTCACGCTTCCCTTCGCTTGGATCAAAGGATCTGTGGCTTTCCCTCGAGGCCTTTCCCACGAGGATTACCCACGAGGCTTTCCCACAGGGCTGTCCCACGTGCCACCGTGGTGTGAGTCGATCCTCGGCTTGAAAGTCGAGGGCAGTGCAGGGAAAACAGGTTTCCCTGGAATGGACTGAGACATCTGGGGGACTCTGGAATGGTGGCACGACCCTGGAGTTCCTCTCTCCTTTCCTGTGGAGAGCCTCCTCGCGACACAGAATTCTTGAAAGATGCGAAGG
>NW_017213557.1:0-15521 GCF_001704415.2 Capra hircus | reverse complement strand
CTGAGCTGTAGCAGCAGTGTTGCGCTTCCCTTCGCATGGATCAAGGGATCTGTGGCTTTCCCTCGAGGCTTTCCCACGAGGCTTTCCCAAGAGGCTTTTCCACAGGGCTGTCCAACGTGCCATCGCGGTGTGAGTCCATCCTCGGCTTGAAAGTCGACGCAGTGCAGGGAAAACAGGTTTCCCTGGAATGGACTGAAACATCTGGGGGACTCTGGGAATGGGGCCTGATACTGGAGTTCCTCTCGCCTTTCCTGTGGAGAGCGCCTACTCTTGAGATGAGACGGGAACGCTAGGAATTCTTTCCCGACCACGCAGGGAAAGGATGCCTCCTCTCGAGCTAGCAGGCGGAAACGGGGCCACTCTGGATATGGGCGGGACCTTCGGGTTCCTCTTGAGTGGAGACGGGTATGTCGGGGAACTTCTTGAGTTGCAGCAAGGGAGTGACGGACCCTTTGGAAGTTCCAGAGGTAAGGTGTGATTAGCCTCGAGATACCTCAGCGGAAATAGGTCTCAGCTCGCCTAGAGGGAGAACCTCCTGGATTTTCTCGAGTTGCGGCTGGTGCTCTCGACTTATGACGGGGAACTCAGGGACCCGGTGTGTGGCCTCAGGAAAGGCCAGTCCCCATGCGAGTTGCTCGGGGGCCTCTCGGGATTCCTCTCCCGTCGATGCTGGGTCCTAAGACCTTGTGTGGACTCAGTGCCAGAACCTGAGAATTCCTCTCCAGTGCCGACATGGATCTTGGGGTACTTCTGGATTCTCCCCAGGGCAGTCAGTCCTCGTCTCGAGTGGGGGCATGCACGTGCGCTTTCCTCCCGAGCTGTAGCATCAGTGTCGCGCTTCCCTTCGCGTGGATCAAGGGATCTGTGTCTTTCCCTCGAGGCTTTCCCATGAGGCTTTCCCACAGGGCTGTCCCACGTGTCACCGTGATGTGAGTGGATCCTCGGATTGAAAGTCGAGGCAGTGCAGGGAAAACAGGTTTCCCTGGAATGGACTGAGACATCCAGGGGACTTTGGGAATGGGGCTTGAGACTGGAGTTCCTCTCGCCTTTCCTGTGGAGAGCGCCTACACTTGAGATGAGTCGGGAACGCTAGGAATACTTTCCCGACCACGCAGGGAAAGGATACCTCCTCTCGAGCTAGCAGGCGGAATCGGGGCCACTCTGGATATGGGCGGGACCCTTGGGATCCTCTTGAGTGGAGACGGGTATGTCTGGGAACTTCTTGAGTTGCAGCAAGGGTGTGAAGGACCCTTTGGAAGTTCCAGAGTTTAAGTGTGATTACCCCCTTTTTGCCTCAGAGGAAATGGGCCTCATCTCGCCTGGATTTGAGAACCTCCTGGATTTTCTCGAGTTGCGGCAGGTGCTCTCGACTTACGATGGGACCTCAGGGACCCACTCTGGTGGCCTCAGGAAAGGCAAGTCCCCATGCGAATTGCTCTGGGGCCTCTCAGGATTCCTCTCCCGTAGATTCCGGGGTCTAAGACCTTGTGTGGAGTCGGTGCCGGAACCTGAGCATTCCTCTCCAGTGCTGACATGGATCTTGGGGTACTTCTGGAGTCTCCCCAGGGGAGTCAGTCCTCATCTCGAGTGGGGCTATGCACTTGCGCTTTCCTCTAGAGCTGTAGCAGCAGTGTCACGCTTCCCTTCACGTGGATCAAGGGATCTGTGGCTTTCCCCCGAGGCTTTCACACAGGGATGTCTCACGTGCCACCGTTGTGTGAGTCGATCCTCGGCTTGAAAGTCGAGGCAGTGCAGGGAAAACAGGTTTCCCTGGAATGGACTGAGACATCTGGGGGACTTTGGGAATATGGCACGACCCTGGAGTTCCTCTCGCCTTTCCTATGGAGAACGCCTCCATTTGAGATGCGACGGGAACGCCGGGAATTCTTTCCCGACCACGCAGGTATAGGATCCCTCCTCTCGAGCTAGGAGGAGGAAACGCGGCTCCTCTGGATGTGCGGGGAACTCTCGTGCTTCCTCTCGAGTAGAAACGGGTATGTCGGGGAACTTCTTGAGTTGCAGCAAGGGTGTGAAGGACCCTTTGGAAGTTCCAGAGGTAAGGTGTGATTAGCCTCGAGATACCTCAGCGGAAATGGGCCTCATGTCGCCTGGAGGGGAGAACCTCCTGGATTTTCTCGAGTTGCGGCAGGTGCTCTCGACTTACGACGGGGACCTCAGGGACCCACTCTGGTGGCCTCAGGAAACGCCAGTCCCCATGCGAGTTGCTCGGGGGCCTCTCGGGATTCCTCTCCCATCGATGCCGGGGCCTAAGACCTTATGTGGAGTCAGTGCCGGAACGTGAGGATTCCTCTCCAGTGCCGACATGGATCTTCGGGGACTTCTGGAGTCTCCCCAGAGGCGTAAGTCCTCGTCTCGAGTGGGGGCATGCACGTGTGCTTTTCTCCCGAGCTGTAGCAGCAGTGTCACGCTTCCGTTTTCATGGATCAAGGGATCTGTGGCTTTCCCTTTCTAGACTTTCCCATGAGGCTTTCCCACGAGGCTTTCCCACAGGCTTTCCACGTGCCACGGTGGTGTGAGTCGATCCTCGGCTTGAAAGTCGAGCAGTGCAGGGAAAACAGTTTCCCTGGAATGGACTGAGACATCTGGGGGACTCTGGAATGGTGGCACGACCCTGGAGTTCCTCTCGCCTTTCCTGTGAGAGCGCCTCCTCTTGAGATGCGACGGGAACGCCGGAATTCTTTCCGACCACGAGGGAAAGTATCCCTCTCTCGAGCTAGAGGCGGAACGGGGCTTCTCTGGATGTGGCGGGACTCTCTGATTCCTCTCGAGTGGAGACGGGTATGTCGGGGAACATCTTGAGTGCAGCAAGGGTGTGAAGGACCCTTTGGAAGTTCCAGAGTTAGGTGTGATTAGCCTAGAGTCGCTCACGGAAATGGCCCTCATTCGCCTGGAGGGAGAACCTCCTGATTTTCTCGAGTTGCGGCAGGCTCTCGACTTACGACGGGGACCTCAGGACCCGCTCTGTGGCCTCAGGAAAGGCCAGTCCGCATGCAGTTGCTCGGGCCTCTCGGGATTCCTCTCCCGTCGATTCGGGGCCTAAGACCTTGTGTGAGTCAGTGCCGGACCTGAGGATTCCTCTCCAGTGCGACATGGATCTTGGGTACTTCTGGAGTCTCCCCAGGGCGTCAGTCCTCGTCTCGAGTGGGCGATGCACGTGCGCTTTCCTCCCGAGCTGTAGCAGCAGTGCCGCTTCCCTTCGCGTGGATCAAGGGATCTGTGTCTGCTCCCATAGGTTTCCACGAGGCTTTCCCACAGGCTTTCCCACGTGCCACCGGGTGTGAGTCGATCCTCGCTTGAAAGTCGAGGCAGTGCAGGAAAACAGATTTTCCCTGGAATAACTGAGACATCTGGGGACTCTGGGAATGGTGGCACGACCCTGGAGTTCCTCTCGCCTTCCTGTGGAGAGCGCCTCCTCTTGAGATGCGACGGGAACGCCAGGAATTCTTTCCCGACCACGCTGGGAAAGGATCCCTCCCTCGAACTAGGAGGTGGAAACGGGGCTCCTCTGGATGTGGGCGGGACTCTCGTGCTTCCTCTCGAGTGGAGACGTTTACGTCGGGGAACTTCTTGAGTTGCAGCAAGGGTGTGAAGGACCCTTTGGAAGTTCCAGATGTTAGATGTGATTAGCCTCAGGACGCCACAGCGGAAATGGGCCTCATCTCGAATGGAGGGGAGAACTTCCTGGATTTTCTCGAGGTGCGGCAGGTGCTCTCGACTTACGACGGGGACCTCAGGGACCCGATCTGGTGCCTCAGGAAGGGCCAGTCCCCATGCGAGTTGCTCGGGGGCCTCTCGGGATTCCTCCCCGTCGATGCCGGGGCCTAAGACCTTGTGTGGAGTCGGTGCGGGAACCTGAGGATTCCTCTCCAGTGCTGACATGGATCTTGGGGTACTTCTGGAGTCTCCCCAGGTGAGTCAGTCCTCATCTCGAGTGGGGGCATGCACGTGCGCTTCCTCCCGAACTGTAGCTGCAGTGTCGTACTTCCCTTCGCGTGGATCAAGGGATCAGGGCTTTCCCCGAGGCTTTCACACAGGGCTGTCACACGTGCCACCGTGGTGTGAGTCGATTCTCGCTGAAAGTCGAGCAGTGCAGGGAAAACAGGTTTCCTGGAATGGACGGAGACATCTGGTTGACTCTGGGAATGGTGCACGACCCTGGAGTTCCTCTCGCCTTTCCTGTGGAGAGCGCTCCTCTTGAGATGCGACGGGAACGCCAGGAATACTTTCCTGACCATGCAGGGAAAGGATCCCTCCTCTCTAAGCTAGGAGACGGAAACGGGGCTCCTCTGGATTGGCGGGACTCTCGTGCTTCCTCTCGAGTGAGACGGGAATGTCGGGGAACTTCTGGAGTTGCAGCAAGGGTGTGAAGGACCCTTGGAAGTTCCAGAGTTTAGGTGTGAATAGCCTCGAGACGCCTCAGCGAGATGGGCCTCATCTCGCCTGGAGGGAGAACCTCCTGATTTTCTCGAGTTGCAGCAGGTGCTCTCGACTTACGAAGGGGACTTCAGGACCCACTCTGGTGGCCTCAGGAAAGCCAGTCCCCATGCGATTGCTCATGGGCCTCTCGGATTCCTCTCCGTCGATGCCGGGCCTATGATCTTGTGTGGAGTGGGTGCCGGAAAGTGAGGATTCCTCTCCAGTGCTGACATGGATCTTGGGTACTTCTGGAGTCTCCCCAGTGGAGTCAGTCCTCGTCACTAGTGGGCATCACGTCCGCTTTCCTCCCGAGCTGTAGCAGCAGTGTCGCGCTTCCATTCGCTGATCAAGGATCTGTGGCTTTCCTCGAGGCTTTCCCTCGAGGCTTCCACGAGGCTTTCCCACAGAGCTCGCCCACGTGCCACCGTGGTGTGAGTGATCCTCGGCTTGAAAGTCTAGGCAGTGCAGGGAACAGTTTTCCCTGGAATGGACTGAGACCTCTGGGGACTCTGGTAATGGTGGCACGACCCTGGAGTTCCTCTCTCCTTTCTTGTAGAGAGTGCCTCCTCTTGAGATACGACGGAATGCCGGGAATTCTTTCCCGACCACGCAGGAAAGATCCCTCCTCTCGAGCTAGGAGGCGGAAACGGGGCTCCTCTGGATGTGAGCGGACTCTCTGCTTCCTCTCGAGTGGAGATGGGTATGTCGGGGAACATCTTGAGTTGCAGCAAGGGTGTGAAGAACCTTTGGAAGTTCCAGAGGTTAGGTGTGATTAGCCTGGAGACGCCTCAGCGGAAATGGCCCTCATCTCGCTGGATGGGAGAACCTCCTGGATTTTCTCGAGTTTCGGCAGTGCTCTCGACTTACGACGGGGACCTCAGGGACCCGCTCTTTTGGCCTCAGAAAGGCCAGTCCCCAAGCTAGTTGCTCGGGGCCTCTCGGGATTCCTCTCCCGTCGATATCGGGGCCTCAGACCTTGGTGGAGTCGGTGCCAGACCTGAGGTTTCCTCTCCAGTGCTGACATGGATCTTGGGGTACTTCTGAGTCTCCCCAGTGGAGTCAGTCCTGGTCTCGAGTGGGGCGATGCACGTGCGCTTTCCTTCCGAGCTGTAGTAGCAGTGTCAAGCTTCCCTTCGCGTGGATCAAGGATCTGTGGCTTTCCCTCAAGGCTTTCCACAAGGCTTTCCCACGAGGCTTCCCACAGGCTTTCCCACGTGCCACGTGGTTTGAGTTGATCCTCGGCTTGAAAGTCGAAGCAGTGCAGGAAAACAGGTTTCCCTGGAATAAACTGAGAATTCTGGGGACTCTGGGAATGGGGCCTGACCTGGAGTTCCTCTCGCTTCCTCTGGAGAGCGCCTCTCTTGAGATGCGACGGAACGCTAGGAATTCTTTCCCGACCACACAGGAAAGGATCCCTCCTCTCGAGCTAGCAGGCGGAAACGGGCCACTCTGGAAGTGCGCGCGGACTCTCGTGTTCTCTTGAGTGGAGACGGGTATGTCGGGGAACTTCTTGAGTTGCAGCAAGGGTGTGAAGGACCCTTTGAAGTTCCAGAGTTAGGTGTGAATAGCCTCAAGACGCTTCAGCGGAAATGGCCTCATCTCGCCTGGAGGGGAGAACCTCCTGGATTTTCTCGAGTTGCGGCGGGGCTCTCGTCTTACGATGGGGACGACAGGGACCTCTCTGGTGGCTCAGGAAAGGCAGTCCCCATGCTAGTTGCATGGGGCCTCTCGGGATTCCTCTCCCGTCGATGCTGGGGCCTAAGACCTTGTGTGGAGTCAGTGCCGGAACCTGAGGATTCCTCTGCAGTGCAGACATGGATATTGGGTACTTCTGGAGTCTCCCCAGGGGAGTCAGTCCTCGTCTCGACTGGGGCATGCACGTGCGCTTTCCTCCTGAGCTGTAGCAGCAGTGTGCGCTTCCTTCGCATGGATCAAGGGATCTGTGCTTTCCCTCGAGGCTTTCCACGAGGCTTTCCCAAGAGGCTTCCCACAGGGCTGTCCAACGTGCCATCGCGGTGTGAGTCCATCCTCGGCTTGAAAGTCGACGCAGTGCAGGGAAAACAGGTTTCCCTGGAATGGACTGAAACATCTGGGGACTCTGGAATGGGGCCTGATACTGGAGTTCCTCTCGCCTTTCCTGTGGAGAGCGCCTCCTCTTGAGATGCGACGGGAACGCTAGGAATTCTTTCCCGACCACGCAGGAAAGGATGCCTCCTCTCGAGCTAGCAGGCGGAAACGGGGCACTCTGGATATGGGCGGGACCTTCGGTTCCTCTTGAGTGGAGACGGGTATGTCGGGGAACTTCTTGAGTTGCAGCAAGGGAGTGACGGACCCTTTGGAAGTTCAGAGTAAGGTGTGATTAGCCTCGAGATACCTCAGCGGAAATAGGTCTCAGCTCGCCTAGAGGGGAGAACCTCCTGGATTTTCTCGAGTTGCGGCTGGTGCTCTCGACTTATGACGGGAACTCAGGGACCCGGTGTGGTGGCCTCAGGAAAGGCCAGTCCCCATGCGAGTTGCTCGGGCCTCTCGGATTCCTCTCCGTCGATGCTGGGTCTAAGACCTTGTGTGGACTCAGTGCCGAACCTGAGAATTCCTCTCCAGTGCCGACATGGATCTTGGGTACTTCTGGATTCTCCCCAGGGAGTCAGTCCTCGTCTCGAGTGGGGCATGCACGTGCGCTTTCCTCCGAGCTGTAGCATCAGTGTCGCGCTTCCTTCGGTGATCAAGGGATCTGTGTCTTTCCCTCGAGGCTTTCCCATGAGGCTTTCCCACAGGGCTGTCCCACGTGTCACCGTGGTGTGAGTGGATCCTCGGATTGAAAGTCGAGGCCAGTGCAGGGAAAAACAGGTTTCCCTGGAATGGACTGAGACATCCAGGGGACTTTGGGAATGGGGCTTGAGACTGGAGTTCCTCTCGCCTTTCCTGTGGAGAGCGCCTTCACTTGAGATGAGTCGGGAACGCTAGGAATACTTTCCGCGACCACGCAGGGAAAGGATACCTCCTCTCGAGCTAGCAGGCCGGAATCGGGGCCACTCTGGATATGGGCGGGACCCTTGGGATCCTCTTGAGTGGAGACGGGTATGTCTGGGAACTTCTTGAGTTGCAGCAAGGGTGTGAAGGACCCTTTGGAAGTTCCAGAGTTTAAGTGTGATTTCCCCCTTGTTGCCTCAGAGGAAATGGGCCTCATCTCGCCTGGATTGGAGAACCTCCTGGATTTTCTCGAGTTGCGGCAGGTGCTCTCGACTTACGATGGGGACCTCAGGGACCCGCTCTGGTGGCCTCAGGAAAGGCCAGTCCCCATGCGAATTGCTCTGGGGCCTCTCGGGATTCCTCTCCCGTAGATTCCGGGGTCTAAGACCTTGTGTGGAGTAGGTGCCAGAACCTGAGCATTCCTCTCCAGTGCTGACATGGATCTTGGGGTACTTCTAGAGTCTCCCCAGGGGAGTCAGTCCTCATCTCGAGTGGAGCTATGCACTTGCGCTTTCCTCTACGAGCTGTAGCAGCAGTGTCACGCTTCCCTTCACGTGGATCAAGGGATCTGTGTCTTTCCCTCGAGCTTTCCCACCAGGGATTGTCCCACGTTGCCACCGTTGTGTGAGTCGATCCTCGGCTTGAAAGTCGAGGCAGTGCAGGGAAAACAGGTTTCCCTGGAATGGACTGAGACATCTGGGGGACTTTGGCAATATGGCACGACCCTGGAGTTCCTCTCGCCTTTCCTGTGGAGAAGCGCCTCCATTTGAGATGCGACGGGAACGCCGGGAATTCTTTCCCGACCACGCAGGTATAGGATCCCTCCTCTCGAGCTAGGAGGAGGAAACGGGGCTCTCTGGATGTGCGGGGAACTCTCGTGCTTCCTCTCGAGTAGAAACGGGTATGTCGGGGAACTTCTTGAGTTGCAGCAAGGGTGTGAAGGACCCTTTGGAAGTTCCAGAGGTAAGGTGTGATTAGCCTCGAGATACCTCAGCGGAAATGGGCCTCATGTCGCCTGGAGGGGGAGAACCTCCTGGATTTTCTCGAGTTGCGGCAGGTGCTCTCGACTTACGACGGGGACCTCAGGGACCCACTCTGGTGGCCTCAGGAAAGCCCAGTCCCCATGCGAGTTGCTCGGGGCCTCTCGGGATTCCTCTCCCATCGATGCCGGGCCTAAGACCTTGTGTGGAGTCAGTGCCGAACGTGGAGGATTCCTCTCCAGTGCCGACATGGATCTTCGGGGACTTCTGGAGTCTCCCCAGAGGCGTAAGTCCTCGTCTCGAGTGGGGGCATGCACGTGTGCTTTTCTCCCGAGCTGTAGCAGCAGTGTCACGCTTCCGTTTTCATGGATCAAGGGATCTGTGGCTTTCCCTCTAGACTTTCCCATGAGGCTTTCCCACGAGGCTTTCCCAAAGGGCTTTCCCACGTGACACGGTGGTGTGAGTCGATCCTCGGCTTAAAATCGAGGACAGTGAAGGGAAAACAGTTTTCCCTGGAATGGACTGAGACATCTGGGGTACTCAGGGAATGGGGACACGACCCTGGAGTTCCTCTTCGCCTTTCCTGTGAGAGCGCCTCCTCTTGATATGCGACGGGAACGCCGGGAATTCTTTCCTGACCACGCAGGGAACGTATCCCTCCTCTCGAGCTAGCAGGCGGAAACGGGGCCACTCTGGATATGGCGGGACTCTCGGATTCCTCTTGAGTGGACACGGGTATGTCGGGGAACTTCTTGAGTTGCAGCAAGGGTGTGAAGGACCCTTTGGAAGTTCCAGAGTTAAAGTGTGATTACCCCTAGTTGCCTCAACGGAAATGGGCCTCAATTCGCCTGGAGGGGAGAACCTCCCTGGATTTTCTCGAGATGCGGCCAGGTGCTCTCGACTTACGACCGGACCTCAGGGATCCGCTCTGGTGGCCTCAGGAAGGCCAGTCCCCATGCGAGTTGCTCGGGGCCTCTCGGATTCCTCTCCCGGCGATGCTGGGGCCTAAGACCTTGTGTGGAGTACAGTGCCGGAACCTGAGGATTCCTTTCCAGTGCAAACATGATCTTAGGGTACTTCTGGAGTCTCCCCAGGGCTCAGTCCTCGTCTCGAGAGGGGGCATGCACGTGCGCTTTCCTCCCGAGCTGCAGCAGCAGTGCCGTTCTTCCCTTCGCGTGGATCAAGGGATCTGTGTCTGTCCCTTGAGGCTTTCCCACGAGGATTTCCCACAGGGCTGTCCCAGGTGCCACCGAGATGTGAGTCGATCTTCGGCTTGAAAGTCGCGGCAGTGCAGGGAAAACAGATTTCCCTGGAATTGACTGAGACATCCAGGGGACTCTGGGAATGGTGGCACGACCCTGGAGTTCCTCTCGCCTTTCCTGTGGAGAGCACCTCCTCTTGAGATGCAACGGGAACGCCGGGAATTCTTTCCCGACCACTCTGGGAAAGGATCCCTCCCCTCGAACTAGGAGGTGGAAACGGGCTCCTCTGGATGTGGGCGGGACTCTTCGTGCTTCCTCTCGAGTGGAGACGTTTACGTCGGGGAACTTCTTGAGTTGCAGCAAGGGTGTGAAGGACCCTTTGGAAGTTCCAGATGTTAGATGTGATTAGCCTCGAGGACGCCCACAGCGGAAATGGGCCTCATCTCGAATGGAGGGGAGAACTTCCTGGACTTTTCTCGAGGTGCGGCAGGTGCTCTCGACTTACGACGGGGACCTCAGGGACCCGATCTGGTGGCCTCAGGAAGGGCCAGTCCCCATGCGAGTTGCTCGGGGGCCTCTCGGGATTCCTCCCCCGTCGATGCCGGGGCCTAAGACCTTGTGTGGAGTCGGTGCCGGAACCTGAGGATTCCTCTCCAGTGCTGACATGGATCTTGGGTACTTCTGGAGTCTCCCCATGGAGTCAGTCCTCGTCTCGAGTGGGGGCATGCACGTGCGCTTTCCTCCCGAGGTGTAGCAGCAGTGTCACTCTTCCCTACACGTTGATCAAGGGATCTGTGTCTTTCCCTCGAGGCCTTTCCCACGAGGCTTTCCCACGAGGCTTTCCCACAGGGCTGTCCAACGTGCCATCGCGGTGTGAGTCCATCCTCGGCTTGAAAGTCGACGCAGTGCAGGGAAAACAGGTTTCCCTGGAATGGACTGAAACATCTGGGGACTCTGGAATGGGGTCTGATACTGGAGTTCCTCTCGCCTTTCCTGTGGAGAGCGGCCTACCTCTTGAGATGAGACGGGAACGCTAGGAATTCTTTCCCGACCACGCAGGGAAAGGATGCCTCCTCTCGAGCTAGCAGGCGGAAACGGGGCCACTCTGGATATGGGCGGACCCTCGGGTTTCTCGTGAGTGGAGACGGGTATGTCGGGGAACTTCTTGAGTTGCAGCAAGGGAGTGACGGAGCCTTTGGAAGTTCCAGAGATAAGGTGTGATTAGCCTCGAGATACCTCAGCGGAAATGGTCTCAGCTCGCCTGGAGGGGAGAACCTCCTGGATTTTCTCGAGTTGCGGCTGGTGCTCTCGACTTATGACGGGGAACTCAGGGACCCGGTCTGGTGGCCTCAGGAAAGGCCAGTCCCCATGCGAGTTGCTCGGGGCCTATCGGGATTCCTCTCCCGTCGATGCTGGGCCTAAGACCTTGTGTGGACTCAGTGCCAGAACCTGAGAATTCCTCTCCAGTGCTGACATGGATCTTGGGTTACTTCTGGATTCTCCCCAGGGCAGTCAGTCCTCGTCTCGAGTGGGGGCATGCACGTGCGCTTTCCTCCCGAGCTGTAGCAGCAGTGTCGCGCTTCCCTTCGCGTGGATCAAGGGATCTGTGTCTTTCCCTCGAGGCTTTCCCACGAGGCTTTCCCACAGGGCTGTCCCACGTGTCACCGTGGTGTGAGTGGATCCTCGGATTGAAAGTCGAGGCAGTGCAGGGAAAACAGGTTTCCCTGGAATGGACTGAGACATCCAGGGGGACTTTGGGAATGGGGCTTGAGACTGGAGTTCCTCTCGCCTTTCCTGTGGAGAGCGCCTACCTTGAGATGAGACGGGAACGCTAGGAATACTTTCCCGACCACGCAGGGAAAGGATACCTCCTCTCGAGCTAGCAGGCGGAATCGGGGCCACTCTGGATATGGGCGGGACCCTTGGGATCCTCTTGAGTGGAGACGGGTATGTCTGGGAACTTCTTGAGTTGCAGCAAGGGTGTGAAGGACCCTTTGGAAGTTCCAGAGTTTAAGTGTGATTAGCCCCTTGTTGCCTCAGAGGAAATGGGCCTCATCTCGCCTGGATTGGAGAACCTCCTGGATTTTCTCGAGTTGGGCAGGTGCTCTCGACTTACGATGGGGACCTCAGGGACCCGCTCTGGTGGCCTCAGGAAAGGCCAGTCCCCATGCGAATTGCTCTGGGGCCTCTCGGGATTCCTCTCCCGTAGATTCCGGGGTCTAAGACCTTGTGTGGAGTCGGTGCCGGAACCTGAGCATTCCTCTCCAGTGCTGACATGGATCTTGGGGTACTTCTGGAGTCTCCCCAGGGAGTCAGTCCTCATCTCGAGTGGGGCTATGCACTTGCGCTTTCCTCCGAGCTGTAGCAGCAGTGTCACGCTTCCCTTCACGTGGATCAAGGGATCTGTGTCTTTCCCTCGAGGCTTTCCCACGAGGCTTTCCCACAGGGTGTCCCACGTGCCACCGTTGTGTGAGTCGATCCTCGGCTTGAAAGTCGAGGCAGTGCAGGGAAAACAGGTTTCCCTGGAATGGACTGAGACATCTGGGGACTTTGGGAATATGGCACGACCCTGGAGTTCCTCTCGCCTTTCCTGTGGAGAGCGCCTCCTTTGAGATGCGACGGGAACGCCGGGAATTCTTTCCCGACCACGCAGGGAAGGATCCCTCCTCTCGAGCTAGGAGGAGGAAACGGGGCTCCTCTGGATGTGCGGGGAACTCTCGTGCTTCCTCTCGAGTAGAAACGGGTATGTCGGGGAACTTCTTGAGTTGCAGCAAGGGTGTGAAGGACCCTTTGGAAGTTCCAGAGGTAAGGTGTGATTAGCCTCGAGATACCTCAGCGGAAATGGGCCTCATGTCGCCTGGAGGGGAGAACCTCCTGGATTTTCTCGAGTTGCGGCAGGTGCTCTCGACTTACGACGGGGACCTCAGGGACCCACTCTGGTGGCCTCAGGAAAGGCAGTCCCCATGCGAGTTGCTCGGGGCCTCTCGGGATTCCTCTCCCGTCGATGCCGGGGCCTAAGACCTTGTGTGGAGTCAGTGCCGGAACCTGAGGATTCCTCTCCAGTGCCGACATGGATCTTCGGGACTTCTGGAGTCTCCCCAGGCGTAAGTCCTCGTCTCGAGTGGGGCATGCACGTGCGCTTTCTCCCGAGCTGTAGCAGCAGTGTCACGCTTCCCTTTTCGTGGATCAAGGGATCTGTGGCTTTCCCTCTAGACTTTCCCATGAGGCTTTCCACGAGGCTTTCCCACAGGGCTTTCCCACGTGCACGGTGGTGTGAGTCGATCCTCGCTTGAAAGTCGAGGCAGTGAAGGGAAAACAGGTTTCCCTGGAATGGACTGAGACATCTGGGGGACTCTGGGAATGGTGGCACGACCCTGGAGTTCCTCTCGCCTTTCCTGTGGAGAGCGCCTCCTCTTGAGATGCGACGGGAACGCCGGGAATTCTTTCCTGATGCGGAATCTCCAGCTCTGTCGCGGCTCCTGGTGAAGTCGGTGCCGGAACCTGAGGATTCCTCTCCAGTGCTGACATGGTTCCTGGGTACTTCTGGAGTCTCCCCAGGGACTCAGTCCTTGTCTCTACATGCCCGTGCGCTTTCCTCCGAGCCAGTGCTTCCCTTCGCTGGATCAAGGGATCTGCGCTTTCCCTCACTTTCCCGAACGAGCTTTCCCACAGGGCCCACGTGCCACGAGGTGTGAGTCGATCCTCGGCTTGAAAGTCGACGGCAGTGCAGGGAAAACAGTTTCCCTGGAATGGACTGAGACATCCAGGGGACTCTGGGAATGGTGGCCGACCCTGGAGTTCCTCTCGCCTTTCCTGTGGAGAGCGCCTCCTCTTGAGATGCAGGGAACACCGGGAATTCTTTCCCGACCACGCAGGAAAAGGATCCTCCTCTCGAGCTAGGAGGCGGAAACGGGGCTCCTCTGGATGTGGGCGGGACTCTCGTGCTTCCTCTCGAGTGGAGTCGGGTATGTCGGGGAACTTCTTGAGTTGCAGCAAGGGTGTGAAGGACCCTTTGGAAGTTCCAGAGTTTAGGTGTGATTAGCCTCGAGACGCCTCAGCGGAAATGGGCCTCATCTCGCCTGGAGGGGAGAACCTCCTGGATTTTCTCGAGTTGCAGGGTGCTCTCGACTTACGACGGGGACTCAGGACCCGCTCTGTGGCCTCAGGAAAGGCCAGTCCCCATGCGAGTTGCTCGGGGCCTCTCGGGATTCCTCTCCCGTTGATGCCGGGCCTAAGACTTGTGTGGAGTCGTGCCAAAACCTGAGGATTCCTCTCCAGTGCTGACATGGATCTTGGGTACTTCTGGAGTCTCCCCAGGGGAGTCAGTCCTCGTCTCGAGTGGGGCATGCACGTGCGCTTTCCTCCGAGCTGTAGCAGCAGTGTCAGCTTCCCTTCGAAAGGATCAAGGGATCTGTGGCTTTCCCTCGAGGCTTTCCCACGACGTTTTCCCACGACACGAGGCTTTCCCCCCACGTGCCCACGTGCAGTGTCAGTCGATCCTCGGTTTGAAAGTCGAGGCAGTGCCGGGGAAACAGGTTTCGCTGGAATGGACTGAGACATCTGGGGGACTCTGGAATGGTGGCACGACCCTGGATTTCCTCTCGCCTTTCCTGTGGAAAGCGCCCCCTCTTGAGATGTGACGGGAACGCCGGAATTCTTTCCGACACGCAGGGAAAGGATCCCTCCTCTCGGGCTAGGAGGAGGAAAAGGGCTCCTCTGGATGTGGCGGGACTCTCGTGCTCCCTCTCGAGTGGAGACGGGTATCTCGGGGAACTTTGAGTTGCAGCAAGGGTGTGAAGGACCCTTTGGAAGTTCCAGAGTTTAGGTGAGATTAGCCTTGAGACGCCTCAGCGGAAATGGGCCTCATCTCGCCTGGAGGGCAGAACCTCCTGGATTTTCTCGAGTTGCAGGCAGGTGCTCTCGACTTACGACGGGGACCTCAGGGACCCGCTCTGCTGGCCTCAGAAAAGGCCAGTCCCCATGCGAGTTGCTTGGGGGCCTCTCGGATTCCTCTCCCGTCGATGCCGGGGCCTAAGACCTTGTGTGGAGTCGTGCCGGAACCTGAGGATTTCTCTCCAGTGTGACATGGATCTGGGGGTACTTGTGGAGTCTCCCCCAGGGGAGTCAGTCCTCGTCTCGAGTGGGGGAATGCACGTACGCTTTCGCGAGCTGTAGCAGCAGTGTCACGCTACCCTTCGCGTTGGATCAAGGATCTGTGGCTTTCCCTCGAGGCTTTCCCCGAGGGTTTCCCACGAGGCTTTCCTACAGGGCTGTCCCACGTGCCACCGTGGTGTGAGTCGATCCTCGGCTTGAAAGTCGAGGCAGTGCAGGGAAAACAGTTTTCCCTGGAATGGACTGAGACATCTGGGGACTCTGGGAATGTGGCACGACCTGGAGTTCCTCTCGCTTTCCTGTGGAGAGCGCCTCCACTTGAGATGCGACGGGAACGCCGGGAATTCTTTCCCGACCACGCAGGGAAAGGATCCCTCCTCTCGAGCTAGGAGTCGGACACGGGGCTCCTCTGGATGTAGGGGGACTCTCGTGCTCCCTCTTGAGTGGAGACGGGTATGTCGCGGAACTTCTTGAGTTGCAGCAAGGGTGTGAAGGACCCTTTGGAAGTTCCAGAGTTAGGTGTGATTAGCCTCGAGACGCCTCAGCGGAAATGGGCCTCATCTCGCCTGGAGGGGAGAACCTCCTGGATTTTCTCGAGTTGCGGCAGTGCTCTCGACTTACGAGGGGACCTCAGGGACCCGCTCTGTTGGCCTCAGGAAAGGCCAGTCCCCATGCGAGTTGCTCGGGGGCCCTCTCGGGATTCCTCTCCCTCGATATGGCCTAAGACCTTGTGTGGAGTCGTGCCGGAACCTGAGGATTCCTCTCCAGTGCTGACATGGATCTTGGGGTACTTCTGGAGTCTCCCCAGGGGAGTCAGTCC
>NW_017213556.1:0-15521 GCF_001704415.2 Capra hircus | reverse complement strand
CCTGCCGCAACTTGAAAAATCCAGAGGTTCTCCCTCCAGGCGAGATGAGGCCCGTTTCCGCTGAGGGTCTCGAGGGCTAATCACACCTAACCTCTGGAACTCCAAAGGTCCTTCACACCCTTGCTGCAACTCAAGAAGTTCCCCGACATACCGTCTCCACTCGAGAGGAAGCACGAGAGTCCGACCACATCCAGAGAGCCCCGTTTCCGCCTCTAGCTCGAGAGGAGGATCCTTTCCCTGCGTGGTCGGGAAAATTTCCCGGCGTTCCCGTCGCAACTCAAGAGGGGCGCTCTCACGGAAGGGCGAGAGAACTCCAGGGTCGTGCCACCATTCCCAGAGACCCCCAGATGTCTCAGTCCATTCCAGGGAAACCTGTTTCCCTGCACTGCCTCGACTTTCAAGCCGAGGATCGACTCACACCACGGTGGCACGTGGACAGCCCTCTGGGAAAGCCTCGTGGAAAGCCTCGGAGGGAAAGCCACTGATCCCTTGATCCACGTGAAGGGAAGCGTGACACTGCTGCTAAGCTCGGAGGAAGCGACGTGCATGCCCCACTCGAGACGAGGACTGACTCCCCTGGGGAGACTCCAGAAGTACCCCAAGATCCATGTCAGCACTGGAGAGGAATCCTCAGGTTCCGGCACCTGATCTCCACACAAGGTCTTAGGCCCCTGGCATCGACGGGAGAGGAAATCCGAGAGGCCCCGAGCAACTCGCATGGGAACTGGCCTTTCCTGAGGCCACCAGAGCGGGTCCCTGAGGTCCCCGTCGTAAGTCGAGAGCACCTGCCGCAACTCGGAGAAAATCCAGGAGGTTCTCCCCTCCAGGCGAGGATGAGGCCCATTTCCGCTGAGGCGTCTCGAGGCTAATCACACCTAACCTCTGGAACTTCCAAAGGGTCCTTCACACCCTTGCTGCAACTCAAGAAGTTCCCCGACATACCCCGTCTCCACTCGAGAGGAAGCACGAGAGTCCGCCCACATCCAGAGGAGCCCCGTTTCCGCCTCATAGCTCGAGAGGAGGGATCCTTTCCCTGCGTGGTCGGGAAAGAATTCCCGGCGTTCCCGTCGCATCTCAAGAGGAGGCGCTCTCCACAGGAAAGGCGAGAGGAACTCCAGGGTCGTGCCACCATTCCCAGAGTCCCCCAGATGTCTCAGTCCATTCCAGGGAAACCTGTTTTCCCTGCACTGCCTCGACTTTCAAGCCGAGGATCGACTCACACCACGGTTGGCACGTGGGACAGCCCTGTGGGAAAGCCTCGTGGGAAAGCCTCGAGGGAAAGCCACAGATCCCTTGATCCACTGCGAAGGGAAGCGTGACACTGCTGCTACAGCTCGGGAGGAAAGCGCACGTGCATGCCCCCACTTCGAGACGAGGACTGAACTCCCCTGGGGAGACTCCAGAAGTACCCCAGAGATCCATGTCAGCACTTGGAGAGGAATCCTCAGGTTCCGGCACCGACTCCACACAAGGTCTTAAGCCCGGCATCGACGGGAGAGGGAATCCCGAGAGGCCCCGAGCAACTCGCATGGGGACTGGCCTTTCCTGAGGCCACCAGAGCGGGTCCCTGAGGTCCCCATCGTAAGTCGAGAGCACCTGCCGCAACTCGAGAAAATCCAGGAGGTTCCCCCTCCAGGCGAGATGAGGCCCATTTTCCGCTGAGGCGTCTCGAGGCTAATCACACCTAACTCTGGAACTTCCAAAGGGTCCTTCACACCCTTGCTGCAACTCAAGAAGTTCCCCGAACATACCCGTCTCCACTCGAGAGGAAGCACGAGAGTCCCTGCCCACATCCAGAGGAGCCCCGTTTCCGCCTCCTACTCGAGAGGAGGGATCCTTTCCCTGCGTGGTCGGGAAAGAATTCCCGGCGTTCCCGTCGCATCTCAAGAGGAGGCGCTCTCCACAGAAAGGCGAGAGAAACTCCAGGGTCGTGCCACCATTCCCAGAGTCCCCCAGATGTCTCAGTCCATTCCAGGGAAACCTGTTTTCCCTGCACTGCCTCCACTTTCAAGCCGAGGATCGACTCACACCACGGTGGCCCGTGGGACAGCCCTGTGTGGAAAGCCTCGTGGGAAAGCCTCGATGGGAAAGCCACAGATCCCATTATCCACTCGACGGGAAGCGTGACACTGCTGCTACAGCTCGGGAGGAAAGCGAACGTGCATGCCCCCACTCGAGAAAAGGACTGACTCCCCTAGGGAGACTCCAGAAGTACCCCAAGATCCATTTCAGCACTTCAGAGGAATGCCTCAGTTTCCGGCACTGACTCCACACAAGGTATTAGGCCCCGGCATCGACGGGAGAGGAATCCCGAGAGGCCCTCGAGGCAACACGCATGGGGACTAGGCCTTTCTTGACGGCCACCAGAGCGGGTCCCTGAGGTCCCAGTCTTAAGTCTAGAGCACCTGCCGCAACTCGAGAAAATCCAGGAGGTTCTCCCCTCCAGGCGAGATGAGCCCATTTCGGCTGACGCGTCTCGAGGCTAATCACACCTAACCTCTGGAACTTCCAAAGGGTCCTACCCACCCTGGCTGCAACTCAAGAAGTTCCCCGACATACCCGTCTCCACTTGAGAGGAAGTACGAGAGTTCCGCCCACATCCAGAGCAGCCCCGTTTCCGCCTCCTAGCTCGAGAGGAGGGATCCTTTCCCTGCGTGGTCGGGAAAGAATTCCCGGCGTTCCGTCGCATCTCAAGAGGAGGCGCTCTCCACAGGAAAGGCGAGAGGAACTCCAGGGTCGTGCCACCATTCCCAGAGTCCCCCAGATGTCTCAGTCCATTCCAGGGAAACCTGTTTTCCCTGCACTGCCTCGACTTTCAAGCCGAGGATCGACTCACACCATGGTGGCACGTGGGAGAGCCCTGTGGGAAAGCCTCGTGGGAAAGCCTCGAGGGAAAGCCACTGATCCCATGATCCACGCGACGGGAGGGTGACACTGCTGCTACAACGCGGGAGGAAAGCGCACGTGCATGCCCCCACTGAGAGTAGGACTGACTCCCCTGGGGAGACTCCAGAAGTACCCTAAGATCCATGTCAGCACTGGAGTAGAATCCTCAGGTTCCAGCACCGACTCCACACAAGGTCTTAGACCCCGGCATCGAAGGGAGAGGAATCCCAAGAGGCCCCCGAGCTACTCGCATGGGGACTGGCCTTTCCTGAGGCCACAAGAGCAGGTCCCTGAGGTCCCCGTCTTAAGTCGAGAGCACCTGCAGCAACTCGAGAACATCCAGGAGGTTCTCCCCTCCAGGCTAGATGAGGCCCATTTCCGCTGAGGCGTCTCGAGGCTAATCACACCTAACCTCTGGAACTTCCAAAGGGTCCTTCACACGCTTGCTGCAACTCAAGAAGTTCCCCGACATACCAGTCTCCACTCGAGAGGAAGCACGAGGGTCCCGCCCACATCCAGAGGAGCCTGGTTTCCACCTCGTAGCTTGAGATTAGGGATTCTTTTCCTGCTTCGTCTGGAAAGAATTCCCGGCTTTCCTGTCGCATCTCAAGAAGAGGCGCTCTCAACAGGAAAGGCGAGAGAAACCCCAGTGTCGTGCCACAATTCCAAGGGACCCCCAGATGTCTCAGTCCATTCCAGAGGAACTTGTTTTCCCTGCACTGCCTCTACTTTCACGCCGAGGATCCACTCACTCCACCATGGCATGTCCCACGTGGGACAGCCCTGTGGGAAAGCCTCGTCGGAAAGCCTCGAGGGAAAGCCACAGATCCCTTGATCCCCGCGACGGGAAGTGTGACACTGCCGCTACAGTTCGTGAGGAAAGCTCACGTGCATGCCCCCACACGAGATGAGCACTGACTCCCCAGGAGAGACTCCAGAAGTACCCCAAGATCCATGTCAGCACTGGAGAGGAATCCTCAGGTTCCAGCCCCGACTCCACACAAGGTCTTAGGCCCCGACATCGACGGGAGAGGAATCCCGAAAGGCCCCCTTGCAACTCCCATGGGCACTGGCCTTTCCTGAGGCCACCAGAGCGGGTCCCTGCGGTCCCCGTCGTAACTCGAGAGACCCTGCCCAACTCTAGAAAATCCAGGAGGTTCTCCGCTCCAGGCGAGATGAGGCCCATTTCCTCTGAGGCGTCTGGAGGCTCATCACACCTAAACTCTGGAAATTCAAAAGGGTCCTTGCTGCAACTCAAGAAGTTCCCCGACATACCCGTCTCCACTCGAGAGGAAGCACGAGGGTCCCGCACACATCCAGAGGAACCCCGTTTCCGCCTGGTAGCTCGAGATGAGGGATCCTATCCTGCTTAGTCAGGAAAGATTTTTCAGCGTTCCCGTGGCCTCTCAAGAGCAAGGGCTCTCAATAGGAAAGGCGAGAGGAACTCCAGGGTCGTGCCATCATTCCAAGAGTCCCCCAGATATCTCAGTCCATTTCAGAGGAACCTGTTTTCCCCGCAATGCCTCGACTTTCACGCCGAGGATCCACTCACACCATGGTGGCACGTGGGACAGCCCTGTGGGAAAGCCTCGTGGGAAAGCCACAGATCCCTTGATCCCCGCGACGGGAAGCGTGACACATCTGCTACACTGTCCCTGAGGTCACGGTCGTATGTCGAGAGCACCTGCCACAACTCGAGAAAATCCAGGAGGTTCTCTGCTCCAGTCGAGATGAGGCCCATTTTCTCTGCGGCGTCTCGAGAGTAATCACACCTAAACTCTGGAACTTCCAAAGGGTCCTACACACCCTTGCTACAACTCAGGAGG
This sequence comes from Capra hircus, assembly GCF_001704415.2. Taxonomy (NCBI): domain Eukaryota; kingdom Metazoa; phylum Chordata; class Mammalia; order Artiodactyla; family Bovidae; genus Capra; species Capra hircus. Next base: position 10,809 of record NW_017213556.1, on the reverse strand, counting down.
TTCCCCGATATACCCGTCTCCACTCCAGAGGAAGCACGAGGGTCCGGCCTCCTCCAGAGGAGCTCCGTTTCCGCCTCCAAGCTCGAGATAAGGGATCCTTCCCTGCTTCCTCGGGAAAGAATTCCCGACGTTTCCGACGCATCTCAAGAGGAGGCGCGCTGCACAGGAAAGGCGAGAGGAACTCATGGGTCGTGCCACCATTCCAAGAGCCCCCAGATGTCTCCGTCCATTCCAGAGGATCCTGTTTTCCCTGCACTGCTTCGACTTTCATGCCGAGGATCGACTCACACCACGGTGGCACGTGGGAGAGCCCTGTGGGAAAGCCTCGTGGGACAGCCTCGAGGGAAAGCCACAGATCCCTTGATCCACGCGACGGGAAGCGTGACACTGCTGCTACAGCTCGGGAGGAAAGCGCACGTGCATGCCCCCACTCGAGACGAGGACTGACTCCCCTGGGGAGACTCCAGAAGTACCCCAAGATGCATGTCAGCCCTGGAGAGGAATCCTCAGGTTCCGGCCCCGATCCACACAAGGTCTTAGGCCCTGGCATCGACGGGAGAGGACCAGCGACAGGCCCTCTAGCAACTCGCATGGGGACTGGCCTTTCCTGAGGTCACCAGAGCGGGTCCATGACGTCCCCGTCGTAAGTCAAGAGCACCTGCCACAACTCGGTAAAATCCAGGAGGTTCTCCCCTGCAGGCGAGATGAGGCCCGTTTCCACTGAGGTGTCTCGAGGCTAATCACACTTGACCTCTGGAACTTCCAAAGAGTCTTTCACAGCCATGCTGCAACTCAAGAAGTTCCCCGACATACCCGTCTCCACTCAAGAGGCAGCACGAGGGTCCCGGCCACATGCAGAGGAGCTCCGTTTCCGGCTCGTAGCTCGAGAGGACGGATCCTTTCCCTGCTTGGTCGGGAAAGAATTCCCGGCATTCCCATCGCATCTCAAGAGGAGGCGCTCTCCAAAGGAAAGGGGAGAGGAACTGCAGGGTCGTGCCACCATTCCAAGACTCCCCCAGATATTTCAGTCCGTTCCACAGGAACCTGTTTTCCCTGCACTGCCTCGGCTTTCACGCCGAGGATCGACTCACACCACCGTGACACGTGGGACAGCCCTGTGGGAAAGCCTCGTTGGAAAGACTCGAGGGAAAGCCACAGATCCCTTGGTCCACGCAAGGGGAAGCGTGACACTGCTGCTACAGCATGGGAGGAAAGGGCACGCTCATGCCCCCACTCGAGACGAGGCCTGACTCCTTTGTGGAGACTCCAGAAGTACCCCAAAATCCATGTCAGCACTGGAGAGGAATCCTCAGCTTCCGGCCCCGACTCCACACAAGGTCTTAGGCCCCGGCATCGATGGGAGAGGAATCACGAGAGGCCACCTAGCAACACGCATGATAACTGGCCTTTCCTGCGGCCACCAGAGCGGGTCCCTGAATCCCCGTCGTAACTCGAGAGCACCTGCTGAAACTCGGGAATATCCAGGAGCCTCTCCATTCCAGGCGACATGAGGCCCATTTCCGCTGAGGCATCTCGAGACTAACCACACCTAACCTCTGGAACTTCCAAAGGGTCCTTCACACCCTTGCTGCAACTCAAGAAGTTCCCCGACATACCCGTTCCTCTTCACATTCTGCCATAATGGTGGTGTCATCTGCATATCTAAGTTGATTGATATTTCTACTGGCAATCTTGATTCCAGCTTATGTATCTTCCATCCCAGCATTTTTCATGATGTACTCTGCATAGAAGTTAAATAAACAGGGTGACAATATACAGCCTTGACATACTCCTTTTCCTTTTTGGAACCAGTCTGTTGTTCCATGTCCTGCTCTAACTGTTGCTTCCTGACCTTCATCCAGATTTCTCAAGAGGCAGGTTAGGTGGTCTGGTATTCCCATCTCTTTCAGAATTGTGGCTAAAACAACAGTATAAGGACCTTTCCGATGTCAGGCCAAGGAATTGTGTTTCCAGTCATTGAGCCACACCTGATCACTGAGCACAAATTCATGAATCTGTTCCTCAAGGGGGAATGATATTCTTTTTTATACAAACTTAGTTACCTGATTTATTACCTTACCTAATTGTTCCATCTGCTGTGAAATCCCACCCCCTTACTTGTGGCAAATCTGCTAACACCTGCCTCACTGTGGGAGGGGGTCTCCCATAGAAAATTTCATAAGGACAACAACTGTGGGAACGTGCGGTAACCCGTAATATGAGTAAGTCTGCCGGAAGCAAGCCCATCCATGTACAGTCAGTCTCTATGATCCACTTTGAAAGTGTCTCTTCAAGAGTTTGTTTGTTTCTTTCCACCATTCCAGAACACTGGGGCCTATATGCTGTATGTAATTTCCACTGATATTTAGAGCTTCACATACCTGTTAATTAACGCGGCTACAAAGACAGGGCCATTGTCGGATTCTATACTGGTTGGAAACCCAAGTCTGGGAATTATTTCTCAAATCAGCGAGCTACTTCATTTTCTTTTTCAGATCAGGTAGGGAAGGCCTCTGCCCAACCGGAGAAGGTACCTACTATTCTAGTAAGTCATGATAACAGGTGACTGCCTTTGCTTCCCCGAAGGACACTCGCTTTCCCTGCATCCTGAGAACTCCACGTCTCAGCCAGTTGGAAAAGCACTTCTTGGAGGTCATTTTTCAGGGACAATTTTCCCTGGAGCCCTGGGCCGTAGAGAGGGCCCCATGCTCGCTGGGAAAGGCAGAGTCACATCCACAGTCTGTTCTACCCCTTTTGCCCTGTAGGAGAGCTCTAGTGAGCCTAGGTCTCTCAGGAAAATTCTTGGCTCCTATGGGGACACACCCTGTGTGTTAACCTGCATATCGGACCTAGGGGCCACAGGGCGCCTGTTCCTCTCGGGGGGGACCCTGAAGTGGTGCGGCCCAGCAACAGCCTGAACATCCATCTGATTGCTCTTTTCTTCCTTCTGATAGAGCTAGCTTTGCTTCTCGCTTTGGCATTTCGGAAGCCAGGGGGAGCCCCACCGCTGTTGTCCTGGGGTCTATTGGAGGTACCGGGTCTATTGGACCCCAGCATGGCACCCGACCCCCTCAGACACACTCCCGCAGCCTCCTTCCCCATGGGCAGGACTGTTCTGACCTAGGAATGTGTTCCCAAGGCTCAGAAAATGCAGGGAGACACACGGCCCTGACTCTGGAACTGAGGCCGTTGGAGCAGGCCTGGAGGTCTGACGTCTGAGACGCCAAACACTTGCTGCAAGATACAGGTGTGAAAACACACTCTCTGGGGCTGCCTTTCCTTCCTCCAAGGAAGAGAGCTTTTCCAGTCTCCTCTGTGCTGAGTCATACAAGGCTGGAAAGGTCTGGCTTCGAGGGCATTTCTCAGCGGCAATGGCCCCTGAGGCCCTGCACCCAGGGAGGGATCCTACCCTCCCAGGGGAAGTCAAAGCAACCTCCAAACAGCTGTTCTCTCATGTTTCCTCTGTAGGAGGGAGCTAGTGAGCCCAGGTCTGTCTGGAACGTTCTTGGATCCTGCGGGGAAATCATCCTGGGAGCCCACCTGGATACCAGTCGTAGGGGCTAAAATTCGCATTTTCCTTCCTTGGAGCCCTAACGCAGTACAGCCTAGCAACTGCTTGAAAATCCATCCTGTTGCTGTTTTCTTCCCTCTGACAGAGCGAGCTTTGCTCCCCATTTTGGGATTTCAGAAGCAAGGTGGTGGCCTGCAACTCCTTGCCTGGGGTCCATTGGAGGTGCAAGGTGCCCTCGACCAGGTGACCCCAGCATGACACCTGGCCCCCTCAGACACACTCCCGCAGCCTGCTTCCCCATGGGCAGGACTGCTCTCACCTAGGAATGTGTTTGCAAGGCCAGGAAACTGCAGGGAGACACAAGGCCCTGATTCTGGAATTGAGTCTGTTGGAACAGGCCTGCAGGTCTTCTGTCTAACAAGCCAAACACTTGCTGCAAGATACAGGCCTGAAAACACACTCTTGGGCTGCCTTTCCTTCCTCCAAGGAAGAGAGTTTTCTCAGCCTCCTGTGGGCTGAGAGTCACACAGGGCTGAAAAGCACTTGCTGGGAGATTATTTTTCATTGGCCATGGCCCCTGAGGCCCTGTGCTCAGGGAGGGCTCCCTCCCTCCCAGGGAAAGTCAAAGGAAGCTCCAAACGGCTGTTCAATCATGTTTCTGGAGTCATTGCCAAGGCAGGTTTATAAGAAGTTCAAGGGTCCCCAAGGAGAGAGGGGTCTAGAATTCTCAAGGAGGAAGGAAGGACAAACTGTTTTTCCCTCTACATTCCTTAGGATTATATAACAATCATGCATCCTTCTTGAGGACGGTCTCTGGAAAAAACCTTCTGGCTAATCCTGTTATCTGAAAATGTCAATTATGGGAGTAGGTCTAGTGAGTCTTTACAACCTCCAGAGATTCGTTTGTTCGTTGTCATAACTTATTGGAGAGTATATAACTCCATTAATAACACTAGCAAGGGGGTACGCTTTCTGCCCCTTGTGATGTCTCTGTCAGAAGCTTTCTCTATCTCCTTTATCCTTTAATAAAACTCTATTGCACAAAAGCTCTGAGCAATCAAGCCTCGTCTTGGGCCCTGGATTGAATTCTTCTCCTCCATAAGCCAAGAATCCCAGCATCTTTTCGTGGTTCAGCAACAATATTTCATTTCCTCTGCAGGAGAGAGCTAGTGAGCTTAGGTCTGTCTGGAACATTCTTGAATCCTGTGGGGAAAATATCCTGTGCACACATCTGGATACTGGGCCTAGAGGCCAAAATTCGCATTTCTTTCCCGGGGAGCCCTAACGTGGTGTGACTTAGCAACTGCTTGAAAATCCATCCCATTGCTGTTTTCCTCCTTCTGACAGAGCTAGCTTTGTTCCCTGCTTTGGGATGTCTCAACCGAAGGGCCGGTCCATAGCTACTCGCCTGGGGCCCATTGGATGTGCAAGGTGCCCTCGACTAGGTGACCCTAGCATGGCACTCAGCCCGCTCAGACACACTCCCGAGGCTTCTTTCTCATGGGAAGCACTGCTCCAACCTAGGAATGTGTCTGCAATGCTTGGAAAGTGCAGTGAGACACACAGCCCTGACTCTGCAATCGAGGCCCTCAGAGCAAGCCTGCAGCTCTGATGTCTGAGAAGCAAAACACTTGCTGCAAAGAGAGGCCTGAAAACACACTCTCTGTGGATGACTTTCCTTCCTCTAAGGAAGATAGTTTTCCCAGTCTCCTGCTTCCTGAATGTCACACAGCTGGAATGCGCTTGCTTGGAGGTCGTGATTCAGTGGCAATGACCCCTGAGGCCCTTTGCCCAGGGAGGGCTCCCACACTCACAGGCAAATCAAAGCAACTTCCAAGTGAGTCAGCTCTTCACATCAAGTGGCCAAAGTATTGGAGTTTCAGGTTCAGTATTAGTCCTTCCAATGTATATTCAGACCTGATTTCCTTTAGGATGGAGTGGTTGCGTCTCCTTGTAGTCTAAGCGACCTACAAGCATCTTCTCCAACACCACAGTTCAAAAGCATCCAATTTTCAGCTGTCACTTTCTTTATAGTACATCTTTCATATCCATCCATGACATATGGAAAAACCATAGCCTTGACTGGATGGATCTTTGTTGGCAAAGCAACGTCTCGGCTTTTTAATATGCCTGTCTAGTTTGGTCATCACTTTTCTTCCAAGTCATAAATACGTTTTAAGTTCATGGAGGCAGACATCACCTGCAGTGATTTCCAAGCCCCCCAAAATAGTCTGCTGCTGTTTCCAATGTTTTCCCATCTATTTGCCATGAAGTGATGAGACTGGATGCAATGATTTTAGTTTTCTGAATGCTGAGCTTTAAGCTAACTTTTTCAGTCTCCTCTTTCACTTTCATCAGGAGACTCTTTAGTTCTTCTTCACTTTCTGCCATAAGGGTGGTGTCATCTGCATATCTGAGATTCTTGATATTTCTCCCAGCAATCTGGATTCCAGCGTGTGCTTCCTCCAGCCCAGTGTTTCTCATGATGTACTCTGCATATAAGTTAAATAAGCAGGGTGACAATACACTGCCTTGACATATTCCTTTTCCTATTTAGAACCAGTCTGTTGTTCCATGTCCAGTTCGAACTGTTTCTTCCTGACCTGCATACAGGTTTCTCAAGAGACAGGTCAGGTGGTCTGGTATTCCCATCTCTTTCAGAAGTTTTCCCAGTTTATTGTGATCCACACAGTCAAAGGCTTTGGCATAGTCAATAAAGCAGAAATAGATGTCTTTTTTTCTGGAACTCTCTTGCTTTTTCAATGATCCAGTGGATGTTGGCAGTTTGATCTCTGGTTTCTCTGCATGTTTTAAATCCCTCTTGAACATTTGGAAGTTCACAGTTCATGTGAACTTGGAGAATTTTGAGCATTACTTTACTAGTGTGTGAGATGAGTGCAATTGTGCAGCAGCTTGAATATTCTTTGTCATTGCCTTTCTTTGGGATTGGAATGAAAACTGACCTAATGACTAGATGTTTTCAATTGCATATGCTGAAAGAACTGGCTGTGCAGTTTTGAAGAAAAAAAAATCATTTTAACCCATTTTCTCTGAAGTGCAAGGCATATCATGGCCATCCCTGAATCATAAAGTCACCTTTTCTTTATGTAGTCATAGTTTCATGCCTAAATTATAGGCCAACTCGTGCTCAAATGGACTCTGATGTCAGGGGCAGATCAACTAATAAAAAGCTTGGATTGTCCCTCTGGAGGAAAGTGAGATCTTGGTCCCACGAGAAGAATCTGAAGGGGTAAGGGAACTTGCAAGAGTGGGGAAAGCTTAGTCCATCCTACATGTACCAAAATCTTAAATAAGGCTTATTTACTTTACCGAAGTAAAAAAACAGATGATGAAAACAATTATAAATCAATGAAAGGTAAAGAAATCCATAGTCTGTTATCAAAAATTGCATTCTAAGAAAACTTTGTTCTCTTAACCTAGAGAGGAGACTAAATTCCATCTGGTACCAGCTTACCAGAAGACAAACAAACAAACAAACAAATTATCGGTAAGCTTAAAAAAAGTATATTCCATATATCTTGAAGTAGCAGTATTTCTGCAAAGGCATCCGTGTGAAACCATAGAGGACATGGTTAAAACCTGATTAAATAGAAATTGACAATGTAATCTGGTCACTGCTGCGACTTGAAATGCTTTAATATGATAACTGGAATTATAACTGACAGCATTTGACCAGGACATATCAGATTTTCACGGAGGTCAGATAATTTCTAGGATATCTATATTAGGAACTGAAGGAATCTTTGAACCTAGGAAAGAAAACAACAGTCTCAAAGGCCCTTGCTGAATCATCTATCAGCAAGGAATGTCTTTGCAAGGATCGCAAAGTGAAGGGAAAATACACCGACCTGCCTCTGCAACTTTGGTCCTCTGAGCAGAACTGGAGGTCTCCCTTTGTATAAGCTAACCTGTTCCTTCCAAATAGAGGTTTGCAACACAAAACAAGTGGCCGCCTATTCTTCCCCGAAGGAGGCTCTCTTTCCCCACATCCTGCGAACACCCTTTCCCAGCCTCCTGGAAAAGCGCTTCTTGCAGTTCCTTTCAGAAAATCCTATGGACGGAGAAGCCTGGTAGGCTGCAGTCCGTGGGGTCGCTGAGGGTCGGACACGACTGAGCGACTGCACTTTCATTTTCACTTTCATGCATTGGAGAAGGCAATGGCAACCCACTTACTGTTCTTGCCTGGAGAATCCCAGGGACGGGGGAGCCTAGTGGGCTACCGTCTATGGCGTCGCACAGAGTCGAACACGACTGAAGCAACTTAGCAGCAGCAGCAGCAGCAGTTCCTTTCTTAGGGGCAGTTATCCCTGAGATTGGGACCTGGAAAGGCAGAGCCACCTCCACACACACGTCTTTTCTGTCCCCTTTCCTCTGGAGGAGAGCTCTAGTGAGCCTAGGTCTGTCAGGAAAATTCTTGGCTTTGACGGGATCCCACCCAGTGTGTGAACCTGCATACCCGACCTAGGGGCCACAGGCACCTGTTTTGCTCGAGTGGGTCCTGGAGGGGTGCAGCATAGCAAGAGCTTAAAAATCCATCCAATTTGTCTTTTTTTTTTTTACCTCGGAGAGAACGAGTTTGCTCCACCTCCACCCTTTGGCAGTGTGGAGGGAAGAGGGCACCACCCTCTCCCAAAGGGGACATAGGGCCTACCAGGAGAGAAAGGCCCCTTGAGGAGCTGAGCCCAGGTAGGCAGCCAGTGATGTCAAGCACACTCCCGCTGCTTGCTTCTTCATGGGCACTCCCACGATCTGCTAGGAATGTCTTTGCAAGGATCTCAAAGGGAAGGGGAGATACATGGCCCTGTCTCTGGAACTTCAGTCCTCTGAGCAGATCTGGAGGTCTTGAGTTGTATAAGCAAACCTGTTCCTTCCAAATAGAGGCTTGCAAACACACCCCCGGTGGTTGCCTCTTCTTCCCCGAAGAAGTCTTTCTTTCCCCACATGCTGCGAACTCCCTGTCCCAACCTCCAAGAATAGCGCTTCTTGCCATTCCTTTCTTAGAGGCAGTTATCCCTGAGCTTGGGGCCGTAGGGAGTAGCCCCACACTCACAGGGAAAGGCAAAGACTCCTCCATACATCTCCTCTATCCCCTTTGCTCTGGAGGAGAGCTCTAGTGAGCCTAGGTCTTTCAGGAAAATTCTTGGCTTGGACAGGATCTCACCCTGTTTGTGAACCTGCATACCCAACCAGGGGCCACAGAGCACCTGTTTCAGTAAAGTGGGCCCTGAAAGGGTGCAGCCTAGCAAGAGCTTGAAAATCCATTCAATTGCTGTTTTTGTACCTCTGACAGAGCGAGCTTGGCTCCACCCTTTGGCAGTGAGGAGAAAAGAGGCATGACACCCTCCCCAAGGGGACATGGGGCCTACTTCGAGAGGAAAGGCCCCTTGTGGAGCTGAGGCCAGGAAGGCACACAGTCGTGTCAAACACACTCCCACTGCTTGCTTCTTCAGGGGCACTCCCGCTATCAGCTAGGAATGTCTTTGCAATGATCACAAAGGGAAGGGGAGATACAGGGCCCTGGCTTCTGGACCTCCGGTGCTCTGAGCAAATCTCGAGGTCTCCCGTTGTTGGTCATCAGGTCAAGTTCGTCAAGGTCAAGTTCAAGGTCAAGGTCAAGTTCAAGTTCAAGGTCAAGTTCAAGTTCAAGTCAAGATCAAGTGAAGTTTAAGTTCAAGTTCAAGGTCAACTTCAAGTTCAAGGTCAAGGTCAAGTTCAGGGTCAAGTTCAAGGTCGAGGTCAAGGTCAAGTTCAAGTTCAAAGTGAAGTTCAAGGTCAAGGTCAAGTAAGTTCAAGTTCAAGTTCAAGTTGAAGTTCAAGGTCAAGATCAAGTTCAAGTTCAAGTTCAAGTTGAAAGTTCAAGTTCAAGTTCAAGGTCAAGTTCAAGTTCAAGTTCAAGTCAAGTTCAAGTTCAAGTTCAAGTCAAGGTCAATGGTTGCAAGTTCAAGTTCAAGTCAAGTTCAAGGTCAAGGTTCAAGTCCAAGTCAAGTTCAAGTTCAAGGTCAAGTTCAAGTTCAAGTTCAAGGTCAAGGTCAAGGTTCAAGTTCAAGTTCAAGTTCAAGCGCCAAGTTCAAGTTCAAGGTCAAGGTCAAGGTCAAGGTCAAGTCAAGGTCAAGGTCTAGTTCAAGTTCAAGGGCAGGGCAAGGCCAAGCCCAAGACCAAGGCAAGGGCAACGGCAACGCCAAGGGCAAGGCCAAGGCCCAGGCCAAGGCAAAGGCCAAGGCCACCAAAGCGAAGCCCAAACCCCGTAATCGCCTGACAAAAGGCAGAAGCCACTAGGCCCCTGTGCAGAGGAAGCCACTGAAGGCAGCAAGGCCACAGAGCTCCCCGACTCCCATTCCCACATGAAGATGTGAGGATAAAGGGCCTCATCCCAGCAAAGCACCCGCTCCCACCACTCCCCAACCCTGGCCCCCGCCCCCCGCAGCACGCCCCTGAAACAACACTGTCTTCCCAGAAAGGAGAACGGAGAAGCCATGTGTGTGCCAAAGGAGTAAGATGAACGAACGATGCCACGCCCTCCGAATTTGGGCACACCTGACGCCTCGGAACCCCGGGCCTGGCCGATGGGTCCCAGCCGTTCTCGGGTGGGAGGGGGTCAACACATTGGCCGAGAGCCCTTGCCCAGGCCACCCGCAAATCCCCTGAGATGTGATCCGACCACAGGGACCGAGGGCAAACGTACCGCTTGAGGTGCTGGAGGAGCCGGACGAAGCCATGGTGGGAGAGGCACACGGGCACGCTGCAGACTGCTGGCCGAGTGGGCGGGGACCCAGCAGCCTCAGGACTCTGGAGAACGGGAGGCGTCTCCGCCAACATTGACGTCAATAGGGTTTGGGTGGGTAGATGGAGGGGGCCGCCCCTGGCCTCTTTCCAAGCAGAGACCGCTGGACGGAGTCCCGTGGAGCGAGTGGGCTTTTCCCGGGCACGGCTGTGCCCCTGGACCGCCAAGATCCCCGTTGGGGTGGGCGGGCAGTTCGGGGGCTTTGGTTTGTGGCCCTGCGGCGGGTGGGTTCAACCCCGAGTGGATCAATCAGGGGCCCTCAGCAGTGCCAAGGGAACTCACCGCCGGAAACGCCCCTAGGTCCCTTTGAATTGGCCACCAACGCCCCCTTTCCCAGCCTGCCTTGCTCTGGATTTCCCCTTTTCACATTCCACAGGTCCTGGTCCTCGACTGTCCCCCGCTGGCTCCTCCGAGGCATTCGGGACACCAGACGCTCTCTCCAGCGCCTCCACCTAGATCCCTCGCTGTCCTTCGCCTCCGTTTCCCCCATGCGCCC
>NW_017213555.1:0-15521 GCF_001704415.2 Capra hircus | reverse complement strand
GTGAGTCGATCCTCGGCTTGAAAGTCGAGGCAAGGGGGAACTGGCAGTGCGGGAAAACTGGTTTCCCTGGAATGGACTGAGACATCTGGGGACTCTGGAATGGTGGCACGGCCCTGGAGTTCCTCTCGCCTTTCCTGTGGAGAGCGCCTCCTCTTGAGATGCGACGGGAACGCCGGGAATTCTTTCCCGACCACGCAGGTAAAGGATCCCTCCTCTCGAGCTAGGAGCCCGAAACGGGGCTCCTCTGGATGTGGGCGGGACTCTCGTGCTTCCTCTTGAGTGGAGACGGGTATGTCGGGGAACTTCTTGAGTTTCAGCAAGGGTGTGAAGGTTCCTTTGGAAGTTCCAGAGGTTTAGGTGTGAATAGCCTCTAGTCGCCTCAGCGGAAATGGGCCTCATCTCGCTTGGAACGGAAGAACCTCCTGGATTTTCTCGAGTTGCGGCTGGTGCTCTCGACTTACGACGGGACCTCTGGGGAACCGCTGTGGTGGCCTCAGGAAAGGGCAGTCCCATGCGAGTTGCTCGGGGGCCTCTCGGGATTCGTCTCCCGTCGATGTCAGGGCCTCAGACCTTGTGTGGAGTCGGTGCGGTATCCTGAGGATTCCTCTCCAGTGCTGACATGGATCTTGGGTACTTCTGGAGTCTCCCCAGGGGAGTCAGTCCTGGTCTCGAGTGGGGGCCATGCACGTGGGGTTTCCTCCCGAGCTGTAGCAGCAGTGTCACGTCTTCCCTTCGCCTGGATCAATGGGATCTGTGGCTTTCCCTCGAGGTTTCTCAGGATACTTTCCCACGAGGCTTTCCCACAGGGCTGTCCCACATGCCACCGTGGTGTTGAGTCGATCCTCAGCTTGAAAGTCGAGGCAGTGCAGGGAAAACAGGTTTCTGTGGAATGGAACTGAGACATTCTGGAGGATGCTGTGGAATGGTGGCACGAACCTGGAGTTCCTCTCCCGTTTCAGTTGAGAGCGCCTCCTCTTGAGATGCGACGGGAACTCCGGGAATACTTTCCCGACCACGCAGGGAAAGGATCCCTCCTCTAGAGCTATGAGGAAGAAACGGGGCTCCTCTGTATGTGGGCGGGACTCTCGTCCTTCTTCTCGAGTGGAGTCGGGTATGACGGGGAACTTCTTGAGTTGCAGCAAGGGTGTGAAGGACCCTTGGGAAGTTCCAGAGGTTAGGTGTGATTAGCGTCGAGACGCCTCAGGGAAATGGGCCTCATCTCGCCTGGAGGGGAGAACTTCCTGGATTTTCAAGAGTTGTGGCCGGTGCTCTCGACTTACCATGGGGACTTCAGGGACCCGCTCTGGTGGCCTCTGGAAAGGCCAGTCCCATGCCAGTTGCTCGGGGCCTCTCGGATTCTTCTCAGGGCGATGCCGGGGCCTAAGACCTAGTGTGGAGTCGGTGCCGGAACCTGAGGATTCCTCTCCTGTGCTGACATGGATCTTGGGGTACTGCTGGAGTCTTCCCAGGGGAGTCACTTCTCGTCTCGAGTGGGGGCATGCACGTGAGCTTTCCTCCCGAGCTGTAGCATCATTGTCACGCTTCCCATCGCGTGGATCAAGGGATCAGGGGCTTTCCCTCGAGGCTTTCCGACGAGGCTTGCCCACAGGGCTGTGCCAGTTCCACCGTGGTGTGAGTCGATCTTTGGCTTGAAAGTCGACGCAGTGCAGGGAAAACAGGTTTCCCTGGAATGGACGGAGACATCTGGGGGACTCTGGGAATGGTGGCACGACCCTGGAGTTCCTCTCGCCTTTCCTGTGGAGAGCGCCTCCTCTTGAGATGCGACGGGAACGCTGGGAATTCTTTCTCGACCCCGCAGGGAAAGGATCCCTCCTCTCGAGCTAGGAGGCGGAAACGGGGCTCCTCTGGATGTAGGCGGGACTCTCGTGCTTCCTCTCGAGTGGAGACGGGTATGTCGGGGAACATCTTGAGTTGCAACAAGGGTGTGAAGGACCCTTTGGAAGTTCCAGATATTAGATGTGATTAGCCTCGAGACGCCTCAGCGGAAATGGGCCTCATCTCGCCTGCAGGGGAGAACCTCCTGGATGTTCTCGAGTTGCGGCAGGTGCTCTCGACTTACGACGGGGCCTGCAGGGCCCCGCTCTGGTTGGCCTCAGGAAAGGCCAGTCCCCTTGCGAGTTGCTCAGGGGCCTCTCGGGATTCCTCTCCCTTCGATGCCGGGGCCTAAGACCTTGTGTGGAATCGGTGCCGAAACCTGAGGATTCGTCTCCAGTGCTGACATGGATCTTGGGGTACTTCTGGAGTCTCCCCAGGGGAGTCAGTCGTCGTCTCGAGTGGGGGCATGCACGTGTGCTTTACTCCCGAGCTGTGACAGCAGTGTCACGCTTCCCTTCTCGTGGATCAAGGGACCTGTGGCTTTCCCTCGAGGCTTTCCCACGAGGCTTTCCCAAGAGGCTTTCCCACAGGGCTGTCCCACGTGCCAACGTGGTGTGAGTCGATGCTCGGCTTGAAAGTTGAGGCAGTGCAGGGAAAACAGGTTTCCCTGGAATGGACTGATACATCTGGGGGACTCTGGGAATGGTGACACGACCCTGGAGTTCCTCTCGCCTTTCCTGTTGAGAGCGCCTCCTCTTGAGATGCGAGGGAAACGCCAGGAATTCTTTCCCGACCACGAGGGAAATGATACCTCCTCTCGAGCTAGGAGGCGGAAAAGGGGCTCCTCTGGATGTGGGCGGGACTCTCGTGCTTCCTCTCGAGTGGAGACGGGTATGTCGGGGACCTTCTTGAGTTGCAGCAAGGGTGTGAAGGACCCTTTGGAAGTTGCCAGAGGTCAGGTGTGATAATGCCTCGAGTCGCCTCTGCGGAAATGGGCCTCATCTCGCCTGGAGGGGAGAACCTCCTGGATTTTCTCGAGTTGCGTCTAGGTGCTCTCGACTTACGATGGGGACCTCAGAGACCCGCTCTGGTGGCCTCAGGAAAGACCAGTCCCCATGCGAGTTACTCAGGGCCCTCTCGGGGTTCCTCTCCCGTCGATGCCAGGGCCTAAGACCTTGTGTGGAAGTCGGTGCCAGAACCTAAGGATTCCTTTGTAGTGCTGACAAGGATCTTGGGGTACTTCTCCAGTCTCCCCACGGGAGTCAGTCCTCATCTCGATTTGGGCCTGCACGTGCGCTTTCCTCCCGAGCTGTAGCAGCAGTGTCACGCTTCCCTTCGCGTGGATCAAGGTATCTGCGGCTTTCCCTCGAGGCTTTCCCACGAGTCTTTTCCACGAGGCTTTCCCACGAGACTTTCCCAAAGGGCTGTCCCACGTGCCACCGTGTTGTGTGTCGATCCTAGGCTAGAAAGTTGAGGCAGTGCAGGAGAAACAGGATTCCATGGAATGGACTGAGACATCTGGGGGCCTCTGGGAATGGGTGCACGAATCTGGAGTTCCTCTCGCCTTTCCTGTGGAGAGCGCCTCCTCTTGAGATGAGATGGGAACTCCGGGAATACTTGACCGACCACTCAGTGAAAGGATCCCTCCTCTCGTGCTAGGAGGCAGTAACGGGGCTCCTCTGGATGTGGGCGGGACTCTCGGGCTTCCTCTCGAGTGGAGACGGGTGTGTGGGGGAGCTTCTTGAGTTGCAGCAAGGGCGTGAAGGACCCTTTGTAAGTTCCATAGGTTAGGTGTGATTAGCCTGGAGACGCCTCAGCGGAAATGGGCCTCATCTCGCCTGGAGGGTAGAACCTCCTGGATTTTCTCGAGTTGCGGCAGGTGCCCTCGACTTACGACGGGGACCTCAGGGACCCGCTCTGGTGCCCTCAGGAAAGGCCAGGCCCCATGCGAGTTGCTCTGGGGCCTCGCGGGATTCCTCTCCCGTAGATGCCAGGGCCTAAGACCTTGTGTGGAGTCGGTGCCGGAAGCTGAGGATTCCTCTCCAGTGCTGACATGGATCTTGGGGTACTTCTCGAGTCTCCCCAGGGGTGTCAGTCTTCGTCTCGAGTGGGGCCATGCACGTGCGCTTTCCTCCCGAGCTGTAGCAGCAGTGTCCGCTTCCCTTCGCGTGGATCAAGGGATCTGTGGCTTTCCCTCGAGGCTTTCCCACGAGGCTTTCCCACAGGGCTGTCCCACGTGCCACTGTGGTGTGAGTCGATCCTCGGCTAGAAAGTCGAGGCAGTGCAGGGAAACAGGTTTCCCTGGAATGGACTGAGACATCTGGGGGACTCTGCGAATGGTGGCACGACACTGGAGTTCCTCTCGCCTTTCCTGTGGAGAGCGCCTCCTCTTGAATTGCGACGGGAACTCGGTGAATTCTTTCCAGACAACGCACGGAAAGGATCCCACCTCTGGAGCTAAGAGGCAGAAATGGGGCTCCTCTGGATGTGGGTGGGACTCTCGTGCTTCCTCTCGAGTGCAGACGGGTATGTCGGAGAACTTCTTGAGTTGCAGCAAGGGTGTGAAGGACCCTTTGGAAGTTCCAGAGGTTAGGTGTGATTAGCCTCAAGACGCCTCAGCGGAAATGGGCCTCATCTTGCCTGGAGGGGAGAACCTCCTGGATTTTCTCGAGTTGCGGCAGGTGCTCTCGACTTATGACGGGGACCTCAGGGACCCGCTCTGGTGGACTCAGTAAAGGCCAGTCCACATGCGCGTTGCTCAGGGGCCTCTCGGGATTCCTCTCCCGTCGATGCTGGGGCATACGACCTTGTGTGAATTCGGTGCCGGAACTTGAGGATTCCTCTCCAGTGCTGACATGGATCTTGGGGTACTTCTGGAGTCTCCCCAGGGGAGTCAGTCGTAGTCTCGAGTGGGGGCATGCACGTGCGATTTCCTTCAGAGCTGTAGCAGCAGTGTCACGCTTCCCTTCGCGTGGATCAAGGGATCTGTGGCTTTCCCTAGAGACTTTCCCACGAGGCTTTCCCACGGGGCTTTCCCACGAGGCTTTCCCACAGGGCTGTCCCACGTGCCACCGTGGTGTGAGTCGATCCTCGGCTAGAAAGTCAAGGCAGTGCAGGGAAAACAGGTTTTCCTGGAATGGACTGAGACATCTGGGGGACTCTGCGAATGGTGGCACGACCCTTGAGTTCCTCTCGCCTTTCCTGTGGAGAGCGCCTCATCTTGAGATGCGACGGGAACGCCGGGAATTCATTACCAACGACACAGGGAAAGGATCCCTCCTCTCGAGCTACGAGGCGGACACGGGGCTCCTCTGGATGTGAGCGGAGCTCTTGTGCTTCCTCTCGAGTGGAGACGGGTATGTCATGGAAATTCTTGAGTTGTAGCAAGGGTGTGAAGGACCCTTTGGAAGTTCCAGAGATTAGGTGTGATTAGCCTCGAGACGCCTCAGCGAAATGGGCCTCTTCTCGCCTGGAGGGCAGAACCTCCTGGATTTTCTCGAGTTGCAGCAGGTGCGCTCGACTTACAACAGGGACCTCAGGGACCCGCTCTGGTGGCCTCAGGAAAGGCCAGTCCCCATGCGAGTTGCTCGGGGGCCGCTCGGGATTCCTCTCCCATCGATGCCGGGCCCTAAGACCTTGTGTGGAGTCGGTGTCGGAAACTGAGAATTCCTCTGCAGTGCTGACATCGCTCTTGGGGTACTTCTGAAGTCTCCCCAGGGGAGTGAGTCCTCGTCTCCAGTCGGGGTATGCACGTGCCCTTTCCTCCCGAGCTGTAGCAGCAGTGTCACGCTTCCCTTCCCGTGGATCATAGGATCTGTGGCTTTCCCTCGAGGCTTTCCCATGAGGCTTTCCCACGACGCTTTCCCACCAGGCTTTCCAACGAGGCTTTCCCCCAGTGATGTCCCACGTGCCACCGCGGTGTCAGTCGATCCTCGGTTTGAAAGTCGAGGCAGTGCCGGGGAAACAGGCTTCCCTGGAATGGACTGAGACATCTGGGGGACTCTGGGAATGGTGACACGACCCTGGAGTTCCTCTCGCCTTTCCTGTGGAGAGCGCCCCCTCTTGATATGTGACGGGAACGCTGAGAATTCTTTTCTGAACACGCAGGAAAGGATCCCTCCTGTCGAGCTAGGAGGCAGAAAAAGGGCTCCTCTGGATGTGGGCGGGACTCTCGTGCTTCCTCTCGAGTGGAGACGGGTATGTCAGGGAACTTCTTGAGTTGCAGCAAGGGTGTGAAGGGCCCTTTGGAAGGTCCAGAGGTTAGGTGTGATTAGCCTCGAGTCGCCTCTGCGGAAATGGGGCTCATCTCGTCTGGAGGGAAGAACCTCCTGGATTTTCTCGAGTTGTGGCAGGTTCTCTCGACTTATGACGGGGACCTCAGGGACTCGCTCTGGTGGCCTCAGGAAGGCCAGTCCCCATGCGAGTTGCTCGGGGGCCTCTCGGGATTTCACTCCCGTCGATGCCGGGGCCTAAGGCCTTGTGTGGAGTCGGTGCAGGAACCTGAGGTTTCCTCTCCTTGCTGACATGGATCTTGGGTACTTCTGGAGTCTCCCCAGGGGAGTCAGTCCTCGTCTGGAGTGGGCGCATGCACATGCGCTTACCTCCCGAGCTGTAGCTGCAGTATCTCGCTTCTCTTCTTGTGGAGTAAGGGATCTGTGGCTTTCCCTCGAGTCTTTCCCACGAGGCTTTCCCACGAGGCTTTCCCAAAGGGCTGTCCCACATGCCACCGTTGTTTGAATGGATACTCGGCTTGAGAGCCAAGGCAATGCAGGTAAAACAGGTTTCCGTGAAATGGACTGAGACATGTGGGGGACTCTGGGAATGGTGGCACCACCCTGGAGTTCCTCTCGCCTTTCCTGTGGAGAGCGACTCCTCTTGAGACGCTATGGGAACGCCGGGAATTCTTTCCCGACAACGCAGGGAAAGGATCCCTCCTCTCGAGCTGGGAGAAGGAAACGGGGCTCCTCTGGATGTGGGCAGGCCTCTCGTGCTTCCTCTCGAGTGGAGACAGGTATGTCAGGGAACTTCTTGAGTTGCAGCAAGGACGTGAAGGACCCTTTGGAAGTTTCAGAGGTTAGGTCTGATTAGCCTCGAGACGTCTCAGCGGAAATGGGCCTCATCTCGCCTGGAGGGGAGAACCTTCTGGATTTTCTCGAGTTGCGGCAGGTGCTCTCGACTTACGACGGGGACCTCAGGGACCCGCTCTTGTGGCCTCAGGAAAGGCCAGTCCCCATGCGTGTTGCTCGTGGGCCTCTCGGGATTCCTCTCCCGTCGATGCCCGGGCCTAAGACCTTGTGTGGAGTCAGTGCTGGAACCTGAGGATTCCTCTCCAGTGCTGACATGGATCTTGGGGTACTAATGGAGTCTCCCTAGTGGAGGCAGTCCTCGTCTCGAGTGGGGGCATGCACGTGCGATTTCCTCCCGAGCTGAAGCAGCAGTGTCACGCTTCCCTTCGCGTGGATCAAGGGATCTGTGTCTTTCCCTCGAGGCTTTCCCACGAGGCTTTCCCACGAGGCCTTCCCACAGGGCTGTGCCACGTGCCACCGTGGTGTGAGTCGATCCTCGGCTTGAAAGTCGAGGCAGTGCAGGGAAAACAGGTTTCCCTGGAATGGAATGAGACATCCGGGGGACTCTGGGAATGGTGGCACGACCCTGCAGTTCCTCTCCCCTTTCCTTTGGAGAGCGCCTCCTCTTGAGATGCGATGAGAATGCCGGGAATTCTTTCCCGACCAAGTAGGGAAAGGATCCCTCATCTCGAGCTACGAGCCGGAAACGGAGCTCCTCTGGATGTGGCCGGGACCCTTGTGCTTCCTCTTGAGTGGAGACGGGTATGTCGGGGAACTTCTTGAGTTGCAGCATGACTGTGAAAGACTCTTTAGAAGTTCCAGAGTTCACGTGTGATTAGCCTCGAGACACATCAGTGGAAACGGGCCTCATCTCACCTGCAGGGGAGAACCTCCTGGATTTTACCGAGTTGCGGCAGGTGCTCTCGACCTACGACGGGGACCTCATGGACCCGCTCTGGTTACCTCAGGAAAGGCCAGTCCCCATGTGAGTTGCTAGAGGTCCTGTCGCTATTCCTCTCCCGTCGATGCCAGGGCCTAAGACCTTGTGTGGAGTCGGGGCCGGAACCTGAGGATTCCTCTCCAGGGCTGACATGCATCTTGGGGTATTTCTGGAGTCTCCCCAGGGGAGTCAGTTCTCGTCTCGAGTAGGGGCATGCACGTGCGCTTTCCTCCCGTGCTGTAGCAGCAGTGTCACGCTTCCCGTCGCGTGGATTAAGGGATCTGTGGCTTTCCCTCGAGGCTTTCCCACGAGGCTTTCCCACAGGGTTGTCACACGTGCCACCAGGTGTGAGTCGATCCTCAGCGTGAAAGTCGAAGCAGTGCAGGGAAAACAGGATCCTCTGGAATGGACTGAGACATCTGGGGGACTCTTGGAATGGTGGCACGACCCATGAGTTCCTCTCGCCTTTCCTGTGCAGCGCGCCTCCTCTTGAGATGCGTCGAAATGTCGGGAATTCTTTCCCGAGGAAGCAGGGAAGGATCCCTCATCTCGAGCTTGGAGGAGGAAACGGAGCTCCTCTGGCGGTTGCCGGACCCTCGTGATTCCTCTGGAGTGGAGACGGGTATGTCGGGGAACTTCTTGAGTTTTAGCAAGGGTGTTTAGGACACTTTGGAAGTTCCAGAGTTTAGTTGTGATTACTCTCGAGACGCTGCAGAGAAAATGGGCCTCATCTCGACTGGAGCAGAGAACCTCCTGGATTTTCTCGAGTTGCGGCAGGTACTCTCCACATACGACCGTGACCTCAGGGACAGTGTAGCAGATGTGTCAGGCTTCCCGTCGCGGGGATCAAGGGATCTGTGGCTTTCCCTCGAGGCTTTCTCACAGGGCTGTCGCACATGCCACCATGGTGTGAGTGGATCCTCGGCGTGAAAGTCGAGGCAGTGCTGGGAAAACGGGTTCCTCTGAAATGGACTGAGACATCTGGGGGACTCTTGAAATGGTGGCACGACCCTGGAGTTCCTCTTGCCTTTCCTATTGAGAACCCTTGCTCTTGAGATGCCATGGGAACGCCGAAAAATCTTTCCTGACTAAGCAGGATAGGATCCTTCATCTCGGAAACGGGGTTCCTCTGAATGTGGGCGGGACCCTCGTGCTTCCTCTCGTGTGGAGACGGGTATGTCGGGGAACTTCTTGAGTTGCAGCAAGGACCCTTTTTAATTTCCAGAGGTTAGGTGTGATGAGCCTCCAGACACCTCAGAGGAAATGGGCCTCATCCCGCCTGGAGGGGAGAACCTCCTGGATTTTACCCAGTTGCGGCAGGTGCTCTCGAGTTACGACCGGGTCCTCAGGGACCCGCTCTGGTGGCCTCAGGAAAGGCCAGTCCCCATGCGAGTTACGAGGGGGCCTTTAGGGATTCCTCTCCCATCGATGCCGGTGCCTAAGACCTTGTGTGGAGTCGGGGCCAGACCCTGAGGATGCCTCTCCAGTGCTGACATGAATCTTTCCGTACTTCTGGAGTCTCACCAGGGGAGTCAGTCCTCATCTCGTGTGGGGGCATGCACCTGCCATTTCCTCACGACCTGCAGCAGCAGTGTCACGCTTGCCGACGTGTGGATCAAGGGATCTGTCGCTTTCCATTGAGGCTTTCCCACGAGGCTTTCCAACAGGGCTGTCCCACGTGCCACGGTGGTGTGAGTCGATCCTCGGCGTGAACGTCGAGGCAGTGCAGGGAAAACAGTTTCTTCTGGAATGGACTTAGACATCTGGGGGACTCTTGGAATGCTGGCAAGGCCCTGGAGTTCCTCTCGTCTTTCCTGTGGAGAGCGCCTCCTCTTGAGATGCGACGGGAAGGCCGGGAATTCTTTCCCGACGACGAAGGGAAAGGATCCCTCTTCTCGAGCTATGAGGCGGAAACGGGGCTCCGCTGGATATGGGCGGGAACCTCGTCCTTCCTCTCGAGTGGATATGGGTATGTCGGAGAACTTCTTGACTTGCAGCAAGGGTGTGAAGGACCCTTTGGAAGTTCCAGAGGTTAGGTGTGATTAGCCTCGAGACGCCTCAGCGGAAATGGGCCTCATCTCGCCTGGAGCGGGAGAACCTCCTGGATTTTCTCGAGTTGCGGCAGGTGCTCTCGAGTTACGACGGAGACCTCAGGGACCCGCTCTGGTGACCTCAGGAAAGGCCAGTCCCCATGCGAGGTGCTAGGGGGCCTCTCAGGATTCCTCTCCGGTCGATGCCGGGGCCTAAGACCTTGTGTGGAGTCGGGACCGGAACCTGAGGATTCCTCTCCAGTGCTGACATGGATCTTGGCGTACTTCTGGAGTCTCCCAAGCTTGCGTCAGTCCTCGGCTCGAGTGTGGTCATGCACCTGCGCTTTCCTCCCGAGTGGTAGCAGCAGTGTCACGCTTCCCTTCTCGTGGATCAAGGAATCTGTGGCTTTCCCTGGAGTCTTTCCCATGAGGCTTTCCCACAAGGCTATTCCACTTGCCACCATGGTGTGAGTCGATCCTCGGCGTGAAAGTCGAACCAGTGCAGGGAAAACAGGAACCTCCTTCCCCACAGTAGGGGATACACTGTCCCCTTGGGCGGGTATCTCCAGGGCACTCGCGCTGGGGGGTTGCCCGCGGAGGTGCGGGCCTCAGGCTCCACGTGAGAAAAGCCCCAAATGGCATTAGCTGCCAGTCCAGACGCTGGCCCCTCAGGTCTCTGGCCGGAGCCTTGGGCTCCAGGCAACTCAAAGCCCTCGGGGGTGGCACTCTGGGACTGCTGTAGGGAAAGGATGCCAAGAGCCCACGGAGGAGTTGGGGAGGGGGCATGGGGGAAACGGAGGCGAGGACAGCGAGGGATCTAGGTGGAGGCGCTGGAGAGAGCGTCTGGTGTCCTGGAATGCCTCGGAGGAGCCAACGGGGGACAGTCGAGGACCAGGGACCTGTGGAATGTGAAAAGGCGGGAAATCTCAGAGCAAGGCAGGCTGGGAAAGGGGGCGTTGGTGGCCAATTCAAAGGGACCTAGGGGCGTTTCCTGGGCAGTGAGTTCCCTTGGCACTGCTGAGGGCCCCTGATTGATCCACTCGGGGTTGAACCCACCCCCCGCTGCGAGGGAGGGCCACAAACCAAAGCCCCCGAACTGCCCGCCCACCCCAACGGGGATCTTGGCGGTCCAGGGCACAGCCGTGCCCGGGAAAAGCCCACTCGCTCCACGGGACTCCGTCCAGGGTCTCTGCTTGGAAAGAGGCCAGGGGCGGCCCCCTCCATCTACCCACCCAAACCCTATTGACGTCAATGGTGGCGGAGACGCCTCCCGTTCTCCAGAGTCCTGAGCTGCTGGGTCCCCGCCCACTCGGCCAGCAGTCTGCAGCGTGCCCGTGTGCCTCTCCCACCATGGCTTCGTCCGGCTCCTCCAGCACCTCAAGCAGTACGTTTGCCCTCGGTCCCTGTGGTCGGATCACATCTCAGGGGATTTGCGGGTGGCCTGGGCAAGGGCTCTCGGCCAATGTGTTGACCCCCCTCCCACCCGAGAACGGCTGGGACCCATCGGCCAGGCCCAGGGTTCCGAGGCGTCAGGTGTGCCCAAATTCGGAGGGCGTGGCATCGTTCGTTCATCTTGCTCCTTTGGCACACACATGGCTTCTCCGTTCTCTTTTCTGGGAAGACAGTGTTGTTTCAGGGGGCGTGCTGCGGGGGGCGGGGACCGGGGTTGGGGGGTGGTGGGAGCGGGTGCTTTGCTGGGATGAGGCCCTTTATCCTCACATCTTCATGTGGGAATGGGAGTCGGGGAGCTCTGTGGCCTTGCTGCCTTCAGTGGCTTCCTCTGCACAGGGGCCTAGTGGCTTCTGCCTTTTGTCAGGCGTTACGGGGTTTGGGCGTCGCTTTGGTGGCCTTGGCCTTTGCCTTGGCCTGGGCCTTGGCCTTGCCCTTGGCGTTGCCGTTGCCCTTGCCTTGGTCTTGGGCTTGGCCTTGCCCTGCCCTTGAACTTGAACTTGACCTTGAACTTGACCTTGACCTTGACCTTGAACTTGGGCTTGACCTTGAACTTGACCTTGACCTTGACCTTGGACTTGACCCTGAACTTGACCTTGACCTTGAAGTTGACCTTGAACTTGAACTTAAACTTCACCTTGATCTTGAGCTTGAACTTGAACTTGACCTTGAACTTGACTTTGACCTTGAACTTGAACTTGAACTTGACCTTGAACTTGAACTTGACCTTGACCTTGACCAACAACGGGAGACCCCGAGATTTGCTCATAGCACCGGAGGTCCAGAAGCAGGGCCCTGTATCTCCCCTTCCCTTTGTGATCATTGCAAAGACATTCCTAGCTGATAGCGGGAGTGCCCCTGAAGAAGCAAGCAGTGGGAGTGTGTTTGACACGACTGTGTGCCTTCCTGGCCTCAGCTCCACAAGGGGCCTTTCCTCTCGAAGTAGGCCCCATGTCCCCTTGGGGAGGGTGTCATGCCTCTTTTCTCCTCACTGCCAAAGGGTGGAGCCAAGCTCGCTCTGTCAGAGGTACAAAAACAGCAATTGAATGGATTTTCAAGCTCTTGCTAGGCTGCACCCTTTCAGGGCCCACTTTACTGAAACAGGTGCTCTGTGGCCCCTGGTTGGGTATGCAGGTTCACAAACAGGGTGAGATCCTGTCCAAGCCAAGAATTTTCCTGAAAGACCTAGGCTCACTAGAGCTCTCCTCCAGAGCAAAGGGGATAGAGGAGATGTATGGAGGAGTCTTTGCCTTTCCCTGTGAGTGTGGGGCTACTCCCTACGGCCCCAAGCTCAGGGATAACTGCCTCTAAGAAAGGAATGGCAAGAAGTGCTATTCTTGGAGGTTGGGACAGGGAGTTCGCAGCATGTGGGGAAAGAAAGACTTCTTCGGGGAAGAAGAGGCAACCACCGGGGGTGTGTTTGCAAGCCTCTATTTGGAAGGAACAGGTTTGCTTATACAACTCAAGACCTCCAGATCTGCTCAGAGGACTGAAGTTCCAGAGACAGGGCCATGTATCTCCCCTTCCCTTTGAGATCCTTGCAAAGACATTCCTAGCAGATCGTGGGAGTGCCCATGAAGAAGCAAGCAGCGGGAGTGTGCTTGACATCACTGGCTGCCTACCTGGGCTCAGCTCCTCAAGGGGCCTTTCTCTCCTGGTAGGCCCTATGTCCCCTTTGGGAGAGGGTGGTGCCCTCTTCCCTCCACACTGCCAAAGGGTGGAGGTGGAGCAAACTCGTTCTCTCCGAGGTAAAAAAAAAAAGACAAATTGGATGGATTTTTAAGCTCCAAAAATCCTGCACCCCTCCAGGACCCACTCGAGCAAAACAGGTGCCTGTGGCCCCTAGGTCGGGTATGCAGGTTCACACACTGGGTGGGATCCCGTCAAAGCCAAGAATTTTCCTGACAGACCTAGGCTCACTAGAGCTCTCCTCCAGAGGAAAGGGGACAGAAAAGACGTGTGTGTGGAGGTGGCTCTGCCTTTCCAGGTCCCAATCTCAGGGATAACTGCCCCTAAGAAAGGAACTGCTGCTGCTGCTGCTGCTAAGTTGCTTCAGTCGTGTTCGACTCTGTGCGACGCCATAGACGGTAGCCCACTAGGCTCCCCCGTCCCTGGGATTCTCCAGGCAAGAACAGTAAGTGGGTTGCCATTGCCTTCTCCAATGCATGAAAGTGAAAATGAAAGTGCAGTCGCTCAGTCGTGTCCGACCCTCAGCGACCCCACGGACTGCAGCCTACCAGGCTTCTCCGTCCATAGGATTTTCTGAAAGGAACTGCAAGAAGCGCTTTTCCAGGAGGCTGGGAAAGGGTGTTCGCAGGATGTGGGGAAAGAGAGCCTCCTTCGGGGAAGAATAGGCGGCCACTTGTTTTGTGTTGCAAACCTCTATTTGGAAGGAACAGGTTAGCTTATACAAAGGGAGACCTCCAGATCTGCTCAGAGGACCGAAGTTGCAGAGGCAGGTCGCTGTGTTTTCCCTTCACTTTGCGATCCTTGCAAAGACATTCCTTGCTGATAGATGATTCAGCAAGGGCCTTTGAGACTGTTGTTTTCTTTCCTAGGTTCAAAGATTCCTTCAGTTCCTAATATAGATATCCTAGAAATTATCTGACATCCGTGAAAATCTGAAATGTCCTGGTCAAATGCTGTCAGTTATAATTCCAGTTATTATATTAAAGCATTTCAAGTCGCAGCAGTGACCAGATTACATTGTCAATTTCTATTTAATCAGGTTTTAACCATGTCCTCTATGGTTTCACACTGATGCCTTTGCAGAAATACTGCTACTTCAAGATATATGGAATATACTTTTTTTAAGCTTACTGATAATTTGTTTGTTTGTTTGTTTGTCTTCTGGTAAGCTGGTACCAGATGGAATTTAGTCTCCTCTCTAGGTTAAGAGCACAAAGTTTTCTTAGAATGCAATTTTTGATAACAGACTATGAGTTTCTTTACCTTTCATTGATTTATAATTGTTTTCATCATCTGTTTTTTTACTTCGGTAAAGTAAATAAGCCTTATTTAAGATTTTGGTACATGTAGGATGGACTAAGCTTTCCCCACTCTTGCAAGTTCCCTTAACCCTTCAGATTCTTCTTGTGGGACCAAGATCTCACTTTCCTCCAGAGGGACAATCCAAGCTTTTTATTAGTTGATCTGCCCCTGACATCAGAGTCAATTTGAGCATGAGTTGGCCTATAATTTAGGCATGAAACTATGACTACATAAAGAAAAGGTGACTTTATGATTCAGGGATGGCCACGATATGCCTTGCACTTCAGAGAAAATAGGTTAAAATGATTTTTTTTCATCAAAACTGCACAGCCAGTTCTTTCAGCATATGCAATTGAAAACACCTAGTCATTAGGTCAGTTTTCATTCTAATCCCAAAGAAAGGCAATGACAAAGAATATTCAAGCTGCTGCACAATTGCACTCATCTCACACACTAGTAAAGTAATGCTCAAAATTCTCCAAGTTCACATGAACTGTGAACTTCCAAATGTTCAAGAGGGATTTAAAAAAATGCAGAGAAACCAGAGATCAAACTGCCAACATCCACTGGATCATTGAAAAAGCAAGAGAGTTCCAGAAAAAAAGACATCTATTTCTGCTTTATTGACTATGCCAAAGCCTTTGACTGTGTGGATCACAATAAACTGGGAAAAATTCTGAAAGAGATGGGAATACCAGACCACCTGACCTGTCTCTTGAGAAACCTGTATGCAGGTCAGGAAGAAACAGTTCGAACTGGACATGGAACAACAGACTGGTTCTAAATAGGAAAAGGAATATGTTCTGGCTGTATATTGTCACCCTGCTTATTTAACTTATATGCAGAGTACATCATGAGAACACTGGGCTGGAGGAAGCACACGCTGGAATCCAGATTGCTGGGAGAAATATCAAGAATCTCAGATATGCAGACGACACCACCCTTATGCAGAAAGTGTATAAGAACTAAAGAGTCTCCTGATGAAAGTGAAAGAGGAGAGTGAAAAAGTTAGCTTAAAGCTAAGCATTCAGAAAAAACTAAAATCATTGCATCCAGTCTCATCACTTCATGGCAAATAGATGGGAAAACATTGGAAACAGGCAGCAGACTATTTTGGGGGCTTGGAAATCACTGCAGGTGATGGCTGCCTCCATGAACTTAAAACATATTTATGACTTGGAAGAAAAGTGATGACCAAACTAGACAGCA
>NW_017213554.1:0-15522 GCF_001704415.2 Capra hircus | reverse complement strand
TCTTGCCTTTCCTGTGGAGAGCGCCTTCTCTTGAGATACGAAGGGAACGCCGGGGAATTCTTTCTCGAGCACGCACTGAAAGGATCCCTCGTCTGGAGCTAGGAAGCGGAAACGGGGCTCTCTGGATGTGGGGGACTCTCGTGCTTCTTCTTGAGTGGAGACGGGTATGTCGGGGAACTTCTTGAGTTGCAGCAAGGGTGTGAAGGACCCTTTGGAAGTTCCAGATGTTAGATGTGATTAGCCTCGAGACGCCTCTGCAGAAATGGGCCTCATCTCGCCTGGAGGGGAGAACCTCCTGGATTTTCTCGAGTTGCGGCAGGTGCTCTCGACTTACGACGGGGACCTCAGGGACCGCTCTGGTGGCCTCAGGAAAGGCCAGTCCCCATGCGAGTTGCTCGGGGGGACTCTCGGATTTCTCTCCCTTCGATGCCGGGGCCTAAGATCTTGTGTGGAGTTGGTGCCGGAACCTGAGCATGCCTCTCGTGTTGACATAGAACTTGGGGTACTTCTGGAGTCTCCCAGGGGAGTCAGTCCTCGTCTCGAGTGGGGACATTCACGTGTGCTTTCCTCCTGAGCTGTAGCAGCGGTGTCACGCTTCCCTTCGCGTGGATCAAGGGATCTGTGGCTTTCCCTTGAGGCTTCTTCCCTCGAGCTTTCCCACGAGGTTTTCCCACATGGCATTCCACATGCCACCGGGTGTGAGTCGATCTCGCTTGAAAGTCGAGGCAGTGCAGGGAAAACAGGTTTCCATTGAATGGACTGAGACATCTGGGGGAGTCTGGGAATGGTGGCACGACCCTGGAATTCCTCTCGCCTTTCCTGTGGAGAGCGCCTCCTCTTGAGATGCGACGGGAACGCCGGAAATTCTTTCATGACCACGCAGGGAAAGGATCCCTCCTCTCGAGCTAGGAGCCGACATGGGGCTCCTCTGGATGTGGGCAGAACGTTCGTGCTTCCTCTCGAGTGGAGAAGGGTATGTCGGGAACTTCTTGAGTTGCAGCCAGGGTGTGAAGGACCCTTTGGAAGTTCCAGATGTTAAGTGTGATTAGCCTCGAGACGCCTCAGTGGAAATCGGACTCATCTCGCCTGGAGGGGAGAACCTCCTGGATTTTCTCGAGTTGCGGCAGGTGTTCTCGACTTAAGACGGGGACCTCAGGGATCCGCTCTGGTGGCCTCAGGAAAGGCCAGTCCCATGTGAGTTGCTCGTGGCCTCTCGGATTCCTCTCCGTCAATGCCGGGGCCTAATATCTTTTTTGGAGTGGGTGCCGGAACCTGAGGATTTCTCTACAGTGCTGACAGGATCTTGGGGTATTTCTGGAGTCTACCCAGGGGAGTCAGTCCTCATCTCGAGTGGAGGCATGCACGTGCGATTTCCTCCCGAGCTGTAGCAGCAGTGTAACGCTTCCCTTCCCATGGATCAAGGTATCTGTGGCTTTCCCTCGAGTCATTCCCACGAGGCTTTCCCACGAGGCTTTCCCACAGGGCTATCCCACGAGCCACCGTGGTGTGAGTCGATCCTCGGCTTGAAAGTCGAGGCAGTGCAGGGAAAACAGGTTTCCCTGGAATGGACTGAGACATCTGGGGGACTCTGGGAATGGTGGCACGACCCTGGAGTTCCTCTCGCCTTTCCTGTGGAGAGCGCATCCTCTTGAGATGCGACGGGAACGCCGGGAATTCTTTCCCGACCACGCAGGAAAGGATCCCACCTCTCGAGCTACGAGGCGGAATCGGGGCTCCTCTGCATGTGGGCGGGACTTTTGTGCTTCCTCTCGAGTGGAGACGGGTATTCGGGGGAACTTCTTGAGTTGCAGCAAGGGTGTGAAGGACCCTTTGGAAGTTTCAGAGGTTAGGTGTGATTAGCCTCGAGACGCCTCAGCGGAAATGGGCCTCATCTCGCCTGGAGGGGGTGAACCTCCTGGATTTTCTCGATTTGCGGCAGGTGCTCTCGACTTATGATGGGGACCTCATGGACCCGCTCTGGTGGCCTCAGGAAAGGCCAGTCCCATGCGAATTGCTAGGGGGCCTCTCGGGATTCCTCTCCCGTCGATGCTGGGGACAAAGACCTTGTGTGGCGTCAGTGCTGGAACCTGACGTTTCCTCTTCAGTGCTGACATGGATCTTGGGGTACCTCTGGAGTCAACCCAGGGGAGTCCGTCCTCGTCTCGAATGGGGGCATGCACGTGCGCTTTCCTTCCGAGCTGTAGCACCAGCGTCGCCATTCCCTTCGCGTGGATCAAGGGATCTGTGGCTTTTCCCGCGAGGCTTTCCCACCAGGCTTTCCCACGAGGCTTTCCCACAGGGCTGTCCACGTGCCACCCGTTGTGTGAGTCGATCCTCGTTTGAAAGTCGACCTAGTGCAGGGAAAACAGGTTACCCTGGAATGGACTGAGACATCTCTGGGGACTCTGGGAATGTGGAACGACACTGGAGTTCCTCTTGCCTTTCCTGTGGAGAGCGCCTTCTCTTGAGATACGAAGGGAACGCCGGGAATTCTTTCTCGAGCACGCACTGAAAGGATCCCTCGTCTGGAGCTAGGAAGCGGAAACGGGGCTCCTCTGGATGTGGGGCGGGACTCTCGTGCTTCTTCTTGAGTGGAGACGGGTATGTCGGGGGAACTTCTTGAGTTGCAGCAAGGGTGTGAAGGACCCTTTGGAAGTTCCAGATGTTAGATGTGATTAGCCTCGAGACGCCTCTGCAGAAATGGGCCTCATCTCGCCTGGAGGGGAGAACCTCCTGGATTTTCTCGAGTTGCGGCAGGTGCTCTCGACTTACGACGGGGACCTCAGGGACCCGCTCTGGTGGCCTCAGGAAAGGCCAGTCCCCATGCGAGTTGCTCGGGGACTCTCGGGATTTCTCTCCCTTCGATGGCCGGGGCCTAAGATCTTGTGTGGAGTTGGTGGCCGGAACCTGAGCATGCCTCTCGTGTTGACATGGAACTTGGGGTACTTCTGGAGTCTCCCAGGGGAGTCAGTCCTCGTCTCGAGTGGGGACATTCACGTGTGCTTTCCTCCTGAGCTGTAGCAGCGGTGTCACGCTTCCCTTCGCGTGGATCAAGGGATCTGTGGCTTTCCTTGAGGCTTCCCTCGAGGCTTTCCCACGAGGTTTTCCCACATGGCATTCCCACATGCCACCGCGGTGTGAGTCGATCCTCGCTTGAAAGTCGAGGCAGTGCAGGGAAAACAGGTTTCCATTGAATGGACTGAGACATCTGGGGGAGTCTGGGAATGGTGGCACGACCCTGGAATTCCTCTCGGCCTTTCCTGTGGAGAGCGCCTCCTCTTGAGATGCGACGGAACGCCGGAAATTCTTTCATGACCACGCAGGGAAAGGATCCCTCCTCTCGAGCTAGGAGGCCGACATGGGGCTCCTCTGGATGTGGGCAGAACGTTCGTGCTTCCCTCTCGAGTGGAGAAGGGTATGTCGGGGAACTTCTTGAGTTGCAGCCAGGGTGTGAAGGACCCTTTGGAAGTTCCAGATGTTAAGTGTGATTAGCCTCGAGACGCCTCAGTGGAAATCGGCCTCATCTCGCCTGGAGGGGAGAACCTCCTGGATTTTCTCGAGTTGCGGCAGGTGTTCTCGACTTAAGACGGGGACCTCAGGGATCCGCTCTGGGGCCTCAGGAAAGGCCAGTCCCATGTGAGTTGCTCGGTGGCCTCTCGGGATTCCTCTCCCGTCAATGCCGGGGCCTAATATCTTTTTTGGAGTGGGTGCGGAACCTGAGGATTTCTCTACAGTGCTGACAGGATCTTGGGGTATTTCTGGAGTCTACCCAGGGGAGTCAGTCCTCATCTCGAGTGGAGGCATGCACGTGCGATTTCCTCCCGAGCTGTAGCAGCAGTGTAACGCTTCCCTTCCCGTGGATCAAGGTATCTGTGGCTTTCCCTCGAGTCATTCCCACGAGGCTTTCCCACGAGGCTTTTCCACAGGGCTATCCCACGTGCCACCCGTGGTGTGAGTCGATCCTCGGCTTGAAAGTCGAGGCAGTGCAGGGAAAACAGGTTTCCCTGGAATGGACTGAGACATCTGGGGGACTCTGGGAAAGGTGGCACGACCCTGGAGTTCCTCTCGCCTTTCCTGCGGAGAGCCCCTCCTCTTGAGATGCGACGGAAACGCCGGAATTCTTTCCCAACCACGCAGGAAAAGGATCCCTCCTCTCGAGTTAGGAGGCGGAAACGGGGCTCCTCTGGATGTGGGCGGACTCTCGTGCTTCCCTCTCGAGTGGAGACGGGTATGTCGGGGAACTTCTTTGAGTTGCAGCCAGGGTGTGAAGGACCCTTTGGAAGTTCCAGATGTTAGGTGTAATTTGCCTGGAGGCGCCTCAGCGGAAATGGGCCTCATCTCGCGCCTGGAGGGAGAACCTCCTGGATTTTCTCGAGTTGCGGCAGGTGCTCTTGACTTACGACGGGGACCTCAGGGACCCGCTCTGGTGGCCTCAGGAAAGGCCAGTCCCCATGCGAGTTGCTCGGGGGCCTTTCTGGATTCCTTCCTGTCGATGCCGGGGCCTAAGATCTTGTGTGGAGTCGGTGCGGGAACCTGAGCATTCTTTCCAGTGCTGACATGGATTGGGGTACTTCTGGAGTCTCCCCAGGGGAGTCAGTCCTCGTCTCGAGTGGGGGTATGCACGTGCGATTTCCTCCGAGCTGTAGCAGCAGTGTCACTCTTCCCTTCGCGAGGATCAAGGGATCTGTGGCTTTCCCTCGAGGCTTTCCCAGGAGGCTTTCTCACGAGGCTTTCCCACAGGGCTGTCCCACGTGCCACCGTGGTGTGAGTCGATCCTCGGCTTGATAGTCGAGGCAGTGCAGGGAAAACAGTTTTCCCTGGAATGGACTGAGACATCTGGGGGACTCTGGGAATCGTGGCACGACCCTGGAGTTCCTCTCGCTTTCCTGTGGAGAGCGCCTCCTCTTGAGATGCGACGGGAACGCGGGAATTCTTTCCCGAACACGCAGGGAAGGATCCCTCCTCTCGAGCTAGGAGGCGGAAACGGGGCTCCTCTGGATGTGAGCGGGAGTCTCGTGCTTCCTCTCGAGTGGAGACGGGTATGTCGGGGAACTTCTTGAGTTGCAGCAAGGGTCTGAAGGACCCTTTGGATGTTCCAGATGTTAGATGTGATTAGCCTCGTGACGCTCAGCGGAAATGGGCCTCATCTCGCCTGGAAGGGAGAACCTCCTGGATTTTCTCGAGTTGGCAGGTGCTCTCGACTTACGACGGGGACCTCAGGGACCCGCTCTGGTGGCCTCAGGAAAGGCCAGTCCACATGCGAGTTGCTCGGGGCCTCTCGAATTCCTTCCCTCGATGCCCGGGCCTAAGATCTTGTGTGGAGTCGGTGCTGGAACCTGAGGATTCCACTCCAGTGCTGACATGGATCTTGGGGTACTTCTGGAGTCTCCCAGGGGAGTCAGTCCTCGTCTCGAGAGGGGGTATGCACGAGCGCTTTTCCTCCCGAGCTTTCGCAGCAGTGTCGCGCTACCCTTCTCGTGTATCAAGGGATCTGTGGCTTTCCCTCGAGGCTTTCCTACGAGGCTTTCCAAAGGGCTGTCCCACGTGCCACCGTGGTGTGAGTCGATCCTCGGCTTGAAAGTCGAGGCAGTGCATTGAAAGCAGGTTTCCCTGGAATGGGCTGAGACATCTGCGGGACTCTGCGAATGGTGGCACGACTCTGGAGTTCCTCTCGCCTTTCCTGTGGAGAGCGCCTCCTCTTGAGATGCGACGAGAACGCCCAGAATTCTTTCCCGACCACGGGAGGGAAAGGATCCCTCCTCTCGAGCTAGGAGGCGGAAAGGGGCTCCTCTGGATGTGGGCGGAACTCTCGTGCTTCCTCTCGAGTGGAGACGGGTATGTCGGGGAAATTCTTGAGTTGCAGCAAATTTGTGAATGACCCTTTGGAAGTTCCAGAGTTAGGTGTGATTAGCCTCGAGACGTATCAGTGGAAATGGGCCTCATCTCGCCTGGAGGGGAGAAAAGAACCTCCTGGATTTTCCTCGGAGTTGGCTCGGCAGGTGCTCTCGATGCGACGGGGACCCATCTCCTCGAGAAGAGACCTCGGGCCTGCTCTTGTGGCATCCGGCGATATGAGGTACAGCTCCCCGGATCCTCGCTCGTAGTGTGCGTCGTCCCCGGCTCTCGGTCGGATTCCTCTCTCGGTGACCCCTTTCTATCGATCGCGATGCCGTTGTTGGGGTAAGTGTAGTGGCTCCCAGGAACCCGGGGCTTTAAGACTTGGTGTGGTGGAGTCGGCCTGTGGCTAGGATACACTGAGGATTCCTCTCCCGGCAAGTGTGCGCTGTCGGACACTTGTGCGCTCTTGGGCCTATACTTTTCTGGGAGTCTTCCCCCAGAAGGCGAGTTATGAAGTCTTCCTCGTTCTCGAGCTGGGGCATGCACGTCGCTTTCCTGACCCCGAGGCTGTTAGGCCAGCGTGTGTCGGCAGCCTTCATCTTCCCGTCGTGGATCAAGGGGATGCTGAGGCTTTCTCCTCAAGCAAGGCCATTCCCATGAGGTAACTTAATGTCGCCTACGAGGTGTCGCTGTCTCCTCACCCAGGGCTGTCACCACTGCCAGCCACTCACGATAGGGTTGAGTCCAGAGGCAATTCAATTGCCTCGGCTTTGAAAGTCGAATCGTCAGTGCCGCAGGAAAAACAGGTTATCCTCACTGAGGAATGGAGCTTGATGACAGTTCTGGGGGAGCTATCCAGCTGGGAACTGTGTGGCACGAGCCAGGAGTTCCTGGCTCTTCGTCCCTCCTTCTGTGGAAGAGCGCCCCTCCTCCTTGAAGATGCGAGTGCTCGACAAGCGGCTGTGGAGTGAGAAATGAATTGGCTGGTTGTGAGGTCCTACACTCGCAGAAGACCCGCAAGGAAAAGATTGGGACGCGCGTCCTGCCAGGTCCAGAGGCTAGAGGCAGAATGAGAGAAGGGTTCCTCCTGCGGCATATGTCGGCGGCTCAATTGGCTCTACGGAGTGCTCGCTGCTTCTTCGTCGAGGTAGAACAGGGGCTAAGGAGGGAGGGCCGGAATTAGCTTGGTGGGAGGTTCGCAGAAGCCAGGGTGTTAAGGACTTTGAGAAGTTCCAGAGGTTAGGTGTGATAGCCTCGAGACGCCTCGAGCGGAAATGGGCTCATCATCGCCCTGGATGGGAGAACCCCTCCTGTATTTTGTCCTAGAAAAATTGGGCCACGATGGCTCTACAGTCTTAGCGACGGGACCTCATAGGGACCCGCCTCTGGTAGGGCTCAAGGAAAGGGCCTCATAGTCCCCATGGCGAGTTCGTGCGGGCCTTCGGGTATTCCTCTCCCGCTTCGATGACCGGAGGGGCATAAGACCCTGTGTGAGTCCGGGTGCCGCACGCACACTTTCAGGAGGTTAACCATGAAGATTTCGGAATGCCTTTTCGCATATCCTGTGCTGATCATGGATCTGGGACCGTAACTTCTGGTAGGTCCCCCGCATAGGGGGAGTAGAGATCATCGTCTCGTCAGGTGGGAACATTGCACGAATTGCGCTTTCCTTCCCGAGCTGTATCAGCAGTTTATGCTTCCTATCGCGTGGATCAAGGGATCTGTGGCTTTTTCCTCTCGGGCTGATGTATCCTTCCTCCTCGAGTGCTTTCCATACGAGAGGCTTTCTGCCAAGCAGGGCTGCCTTCAGGTAGCTGATCCACCGTGAGACAACATCCCCACGAGGATTTTGGTGTTATTGCCATTGGTGTGAGTCGATCCTCGACTTTTAATGAAGAAAAATGGTATGGGCAGTGAAGGGGAAACCAGGTTTCCCTGGAAAATGAAACCGGAGACAGGAGTGCCCTGGGGCTAGCGGGAAAATGGGTGGGCGAGACGAGCCGCAGACCCTGCCGAGCTTCCTCTCCGCCTTTCCTGTGGAGAAGCGACTCATCTTGAGAATCCGCGAACGGGAACACTTCCTGAGGTGCACGAATATCTTTCCCGACCACGCAGGGAAAGGATGCCCTCCGGCTCACCAAGCAATGACGCAAAGAGGCGGACACGCCGGCTCCTCCGCTGGATGTTGGCGGGACTCTTGTCGCTTCCCCTCTGCGAGTGGAGGACGCGGTATGCCCGCGGGAACCGTCTTTGAGTTGGGCAGCAAGGGTGTGATGAGGACCTTTGGAAGATTCCAGAAGGTTACGGCGTGTTGATTTTACAGAGCCTCAGAAATAAAGACACCGGAGAAAACCAGTTGCACCCGGAAAATTCGGGCCTCATCCTTCGCCTGAGGGGAGGTTGGAATCCGCGTCTCTGCGAATTTTTCCAGAAGTTGCGGCAGGGTGCTCTCGACTTACGACGGGGGACCTCAGGCGGCCTGCTCTGTGCCTCAAGGCGAAAAGGGCCAGTCCCCATGCGAGTTGCTCGCCTGGTTGCTCTCTTTAGGTTGCGCTGCTTCCGTTGATTTCCCATCTCCCCTGTCGATGGGGGCCTGGATGGGCTTTAAAAATCTTTGTGTGGAGTCGGGCCTTGAAACCTGAGCATTCCTCTCCAGTGCTGAATGGATGTTGGGCGAACTTTTGGAGTCTGCCCCATGTGAGTCAGTCCTCGGTTCGATTTCGGGGCATGGCACTGTGCGCTTTCCTCGCCGAGCTGTAGGCAAGCAGTGTCCCGCTTTTCCCTTCGCGTGGATGCAAGGGATCTGTGGCTTTTCCCTTGAGGCTCTCCTCGAGGCTTTTCCCACGAGGTTTTCCCACATGGGCATTCCCCCCATGCCACCGAGCGGTGAAGAGCTCGATCCCCTCGCTCCCCGACAGAGTCGAGGACTAGAAGGAAGAAAGTGGCGAGGGGCAAAGCAGAAGAAGACAGGTTGTGCCAATTGAGAGAAGCTCATGAGACACCAAAAGCGAAGGTTGGGCGCTCTCCTGGGAGGAAGTCTGGGAATGGTGGCACGACCCTGAATTTCCTCCGCCCATTTCTGTGAGCACGCCAGGCAGTAGCCATCCTTTGAGATGACGACGGGTAAGAGTGTTTGCCCTGGGGCCTCCAGTGTGTAATCCCACCGGATGATAGGAGCAGCTAGGTCCTGTACTCCGGCCACCTAGCTTCCTGACTGACTGAGGTCGCCAGGGGGAAGGGAAACTTGTGGGTGTCAGGACAGCTACAAGAAACAACAGCACCGCTGGGGCCTGGCTGACCAACCTCAAGTCCTTTTCCTCTCACCCGCGACCTTCTTTCATGACCACGCAGCGGAATAGGATCCCTCCTCTCGAGCTAACGGAAGGCCGACAATCGGGCTTCCTCTGGCATGTGGGCAGAACGTTCGTCGCTCTCTCGAGTGGGAGAAAGGGTATGTCGGGGACCTTCTTGAGTTGCAGCCCAGGGTGTGAAGGACCCTTTGGAAGTTCCAGATGTTAAGTGTGATGTAGCCTCGAGACGCCTCAGTGGAAATCGGCCCATTCGCGCTTGAGGGGAGAATCCCGCTCCTGGATTTTCCTCGAGTTGCGGCACGGTGTTCTCGCTTTAAGACCACGGGGACGCTCAAGGGGATCCCGCTCTGGTGCCTACGGAAAAGGCACCAGGGTCCGCGCATAGATGTAGTATCTATGCCTCGGTGGCTCTCTCGGGACCTCTCTCGCTCAATGACGGGCGCTAATATCCTTTTTTGGAGGTGGTGCCGGAACGCTGCAGGATTTCTCTATCAGTGCTGACAGGATCTTGGGGTACTTCTAGGTATTCTACCCAGGGGAGTCAAGTCCTCATCTCGAGGGAGGCAAATGCAGCGTGCGATTTCCCTTCCCAGAGCTGTAGCAGCAGTGTACGCTTCCCTCGCTCAAACAATGGATAATAAGAGGTATCTTGTAGGCATTCCCTCGAGTCATTCCCAACGAGAGCTGTGCCCACAAGAGCCGTTTCTCCACAGGGCTACCCCCACCCGGCCACCCGTGGTGTGGAGTCGATCCTCGTTGAAAAGTCCGAGGCACGTGCAGGGGGAAAAATCTAGGGTGTCATTAAACGCCCTGGATATGAAAACTGATGGACAGTCTCTGGGGAGCTCTGGGCAGATAGATCAGGGCAGCGTCGGGGCGACCTGCCCCTGGAGTTTCCTCATCTAACATTGTCCTAGTGGAGAGCGCATCCTGCTTGAGATGCGACGGGAAGCGGGAAATATACTTTCCCGACGCATCACGGCCAGGGACAACAAGGATCCCCACCTCTCCGGAGCTAGCCCGAGGCGAATTCTGGAAGGCTCCCTGCATGGCTGGCGGTGACGTTTTGTGGCTTCCTCTCGAGTGATGACAGGGTATCGAAATCGAGGGAACTTCCTTGTGGCAGCGCCAAGGGTTTGGGGTGAAGGACCGCTTTGAGTTTCAGAGGTTAGGTGTGATTAGCCTGCGAGACGCCAGCGGAAATGGGGCCTCATCCCAATCCCCTGGAGGGAGGCCAACTCAGGGTGTCGGCTGCCCTTGGATGTTGGGTCGGTCTGATTGGTCGGCAGCAGTGGCCCCGACTAATGAGTGTGGTAGCTGTTATGTCATGGGGACACCTAGTCCCCGCTCTGGTGGCCCTCAGGAAAGGCAGTCCCCAATGCGAATTGCTAGCGGGGCCTCTCGCGATCCAAAATGCTCGGGACCGCCGTCGATGCTGGGGCGGACAGAGACCGTTGTGCTGCGCCAAGTGCCTAAGGCCAAGGAAAGGGTGACACGTTTCCTCTTTCAGTCCGCGGGGCTAAAGCGACATGGATCTTGGGGTACGAGTGCCGTCTGAGTTCAAAGCAATGAAGAGGCGCAGGGGAGGTCCGGTCCTCAGTGCAGGGGAGGGTGCATGCGAGAAATGGGGGCATGCGACGTTTTGGGCGCCTTGACCACCTTCCGAGCTGTGAAAGCACCACGCGTCTCCATTCCCGATGGCGCGGTGATCAAGGGATCCTGTGCTTCCCCGAGGCTTTCCCGGACCAGCATTTCCCAGAGCTTTCGCCACAAGGGCTGTCCCCACGTGTGCCACCCTCCGGGTGTCGGGGATTGGTGTGAGTCGGATGGCGGCTGCGTTGAAGTCGACCCTATGCAGGGAAAACAGGTTACACCCACTTGGCTGAAAATGATGGCTGTAGACGATCTGGGAGAGACTCTGGGAATGTGGGAGACGAGCACCCTGGCGAGTTCCATCATTTGCCTTTTCGCCCTTTCGCCCTAGGGAGCGCCTTCCTTGAGATAACGAAGGGAACGCCGGGAATTCCTTCTCGAAGCACCAAGGGGCGACTGAAAGGATCCCTCGTCTGGAAGCTAGGAAGGCGGAAAACGGCGGCCCTCTGGATGTGGGGGCGGGACTCTCGTGCTTCCTTCTTGAGTGGACGATCGGGTATGTCGGCAGGAACTACTTGAGTACTGCAGCAAGGGTGTGCAAAGGACCCGTTCCTGCGAATTCCAGATTGTTAAGAGCCATGTGACTTAGCCCTCGAAAAGTGTGTCCTGTGCAAATCTCCGCAGAATGCCCATCATCGCCTGGGAGGGGAAGAACGCTCCTGGACTTTTCTCGAGTTGCGGCAAGGTGCTCGCGACTTACGACCGGGGACCATCAGGGAACAGCCGCCTCGGTGGCCTCAGGACCAAGTGGGCCAGTCCGCCAGCCAGTGCTGCTGGCGTGGAGACTCTCACCCAGGGGTTGATATTGGTGACTCTCTCCTTCGATGGCCTGCTTGTCTAAACGGGGCCTAAAGACTGTCTTTGTGATCGGAGTTTGGTGCAACGCGAGAGCCTTGAAGCAATGCCCTCTGCGTGGAACACTGGAACTGGGGTAACTTCTGTTGAGTCTCCCAGTGTGGATCTAGTCCCTGCATCTCGATTAGTGGGGGGTATCGAGTTCACTTGGTGCTTTTCCTCCATGACTGTAGCTAGCGAGTGTCAGCGCTTCCCTTCTCACGCTGTGATCAGGGACTATGTGGCTCCTTGAGGCTTCCCTTAAAACGAAGGCTTTCTCCACGAGGTTTCCCCCACATGGAAACAATTAAGCCAACATGCCGAGGCAACTTTTTTACGTCATCTGTCGTAAGTGAAAGTCCAGCTAAAAATTCAGTCTAGGCGCTTTGAAAGTCGGGCAACCTGCAGGGTCCAGTGGAATAATGCAGGCTTGTATCTTTCAATGAAAATTGCGACTGAGACATTCTGGGTGCCGGAGTCCTGGGAATGTGGCACGCCCTGGAATTCCTCTCGCTCTTCCCTGTGAGAGCGCCTACTTTGATGATGCGACGTGGAACCCAGCTCGGAAATATTTCTTTTCTAATGACGCGAACCAAAACCTGCAGCGGAAAGGATCCTCTCTCGAGCTTAGGAGGAGCCGATCATGGGCTCCTCTGGAGTGACAGAACGTTCGTGATTCCCTAGCTCGAGTCGGATAGCCACAAGGGTATGTCGGGTTTATCGCGGATGTTGCCAGGAAGGGAACTTCATTTGAGTTAGCAAGCAGGTGGGAAGGACCCTTTGGAAGTTCCACGATGTTAAGTGTTGAATTAGCCTCTGACGACGCTCAGTGGAAATCGGCCTCATCGTCGCCTGGAAGGGGAGAACTCCTGGATTTTCTTCTCGAGTTCTGCGAGCAGGTGTTCTCGAACTATAAGAGCGGGACCTCACGGGATCCGCTCTGTGGCCTCAGGAAAGGCCCAGTCCCCATGTGGAAGTTGCCCCTCGTGGCCTCTCGGGATTTTCCTCTCCCTCATGCCGGGCCTAATCATCTTTTTTGGAAGTGGTGCACGAACCTCGAGGATTCTCTCAGTGGCTCGACAGGATCTGGGTACTTCTGGAGTCTCCCCAGGGACGTGAGTCCATCGTCCCTCGAAGAAGCCGCATATGCAGCACGATCGCGCTTTCCTCCCCGACGCTTCGCAGCATGTGTCCGCTACCTATAGTCCACCCCTAGGCTTCTCTCGTCGTATCAAGGGATATGTGGCTTTCCCTCGAGGCTTTTCCTTACTGAGGCTTCCAAAGGCTGTCCGACTGTCTCACCAACGGTGGTGGTAGAGTTACGCGACTCCTCGTGAGAGTCAATGAAGTGGCAGGAACAATAGATTTGCTATGTGATTGGAATGCGGGCCAGGTTTCCCTGAATGGGCTGAGACATCTTAGCCGGGACTCCCTGCGAATCGGTGAACGCCTCGGAGTTCCTCTCGCCTTTGGCAAACCTGGGCCAGAGCGCCTCCCTCTAATGGACAAGATGTCCGGACGAGAAACGCCAATCTTCTCCCGCCACGGGAGGAAAAGGACCCCGCTCTCTCGGCCTTACGGGCTAAAAGGAAGGCCGGAAACTGAAACAAGGCAATTTCCACTCTGGGACTGTGGGCAGCGGCAATCCCTCGTGCTTTCCCTCCCTTCTAAGTGGAGACGGTAGTCGGCGGCAATTGCTAAAAAATTCGGGCAAGTCGAATCTATTGTGTGTAAGTGACCCCTTTGGATAGTGTGAGTCCCCATGAGGGAGGTTAGGTGCCCGATTAGCCATCTGGATCCGCCTTGCAAGGGAAACGGAATAGTCGCAAGGCCCATCCGAAAGAATATCGCCTGGAAGGGAAGAGACCGTCCTGGCATTTTTTCCTCGAGTGGCGCAGTCCCGCACTTCTCGGATTTACGACGGGGACTCAGACCCGCTCTGTGGCATCAGGAAACCACTCCCCATGCGAGTTGCTCGGGCCTCGTCGGGAATTCCCTCTCGCCGTCGATGGCCGGGGCTTAAGACCTTGTCGTGAGTCGGTGCGCCGACCTGAGATTTCCCTCTCGCAGTGCTGACATGGATCCTTGGGGTACTTCTGCCTGGAGTCCTCCCGCAGGGAGTAGGTCCTCGTCTCGAAAGTGGGAGGCAATGCACGTCGCTTTCCTCCCGAGCTGTAGCAGCTGTGTCGCGCTACTCTTCTCGTGGATCAAGGGATCTGTGGCTTCCCTCGATAAATGTCGCCTTCCCATGAGGTTTCCCACGAGGCTTTCCACGGGAGGTCCTCCCCCATCTGTGCGACTACCACAGTGGTGTCCAGTGTCGACCTCGACTTGAAAAGTCGAGGCTATGTGCAGGGAAAACAGGTTTCCCTGAATCGGACTGAGACATCCTTCAATGGGGGACTCTGGGAATGTGTGGCACGACCATGGAGTTCCTGCTCGCACCTTTCCCTGTGGAGAGCGCGCTCCTCTTGAGATGCGAACGGAACGCTGGAATCTTTCCTCAAACCCCAACCGCAAGGGAAAGGATCCCTCCTCTCGAGCTACGGAGGCAGAAAAAAGGGTTTCCCATCTGCGTGGGCGGTACCCTTCTCGTGCTTTTCTCTCTTAGTGGAGTCGGCTTAAGGTCGGGCGGCCAACTTTTGACGTTTGCAGACAAGGCGTGTTAAGGACCCTTTGGAAGCCAGAGGTTAGGTGTGATTAGCCCTCGGAGACCCTGAGCGGAAAAGGGCCTCATCTCGCCTGATGGGAGAAGCCTCCATGTATTTCTAGAGTTGGGCGCGAAAGTGCCCTCCGTCTCTACGACGGGGACCTAAGGGACCCGCTCTGAGTAGGCCAGGAAAGCCAGTCCCCATCGCGACGTTGTGGCGGGGGCCTTTTCGGGATTCCTCTCCCGTCGAATGCCCCGCGCCGCCTAAGAAAGACCGTTGTGTGGAGTCGGTGCCGGGAACCTGATGGATCCTTCTCACGTGCTGACATGGATCTTGGCGGTACTTCCTGTAGTCCTCCCCAAGGGGAGTCAGTCCTCGTCTCGTGTGGGGACATCACCGTGCTGTGATGGCTGAGAGCTACAAAGCACCTCACCTGGCGTGCCAGTGCCTAGCGGCTGGTATCAGCTAGGTGGTTTATGCGCGGTCCCTCGCGGGAGCCTGTCTCCCGGAAATGCAAGGGATCTGTGGTTTCCCACGCCTCGAAAGGCTAATCCCCCGAGGACCTTCCACAGGCTTCTTCCCCACAGGGCTGTCAACACCGTTCACCCCCATTGTGGCGTGTGAGTCGACTTCCGCTGCCGTACTTGAAATGCAGGCCCCCAGTGA
This sequence comes from Capra hircus, assembly GCF_001704415.2. NCBI lineage: Eukaryota > Metazoa > Chordata > Mammalia > Artiodactyla > Bovidae > Capra > Capra hircus. The sequence goes on along the minus strand of NW_017213554.1, from coordinate 569 downwards.
AGGGAAACAGGTTTCCCTGGAAGTGGACGTAGACATCTGGGGGACTCGTGGAATGGTGGCACGACCCTGGAGTTCCTCCTGGCCTTTTTCCTGTGGAAAGCGCCTCATCTTGAGATGCGACGGCGAAACCTGGGAATTCTTTCCCGACCACTCAGCCCAGGAAAAGCGACCCTCCTCTCGAGGTAGGAGGCGGAAACGGGCTCCTCTGGCCAACGTATGGCTCGGGACTAGCATCCGCACTCGCAAGTAGTAACGTCAATTGTAATGAGCTGGATTGAGCGGCTATTTGAAATGAAAGGGGGAACTCATTCTTTGACGTTTGCCACCGCAAATGTGCTCGAGAAAAGGGAAGCGCCGCTTTGGAATTCCAGAGGAAAAGGTGTGGAAATCAAGCCTCGAGACGCTCCAGCGGAAATGGGCCATCATCTCGCCTGGAGGGGAGAGCCTCCTGGATTTTCCTCCGAGTTGGGGGCGGTACGGGGATGCTCTCGACTTACGCACGGGGACCTCTGGGACCCGATCTGGTGGCCACAGGAAAGGCCATCCCATTCCCAGAATTGCGTGCGGCA
>NW_017213553.1:0-15523 GCF_001704415.2 Capra hircus | reverse complement strand
TCATGTCTGACTCTGCAACGCATGGACTATACAGTCCATGGAATTCTCCAGGCTGGAATACTAGAGTGGGTAGCCTTTCCCTTCTACAAGCGGGATCATTTCCAACCCAGGGATCAAACCCAGGTCTTCTGCATTGCAGGTGATTCTTTACCAGCAGAGCCACCACGGAAGCTGGACAGTTATTAGCAGTTAAACATTTAACAAATGCTGGGTTGGAAAGATAAAATAATAATTCTGCTACATCAAAACATATTTCATTCCATTCAAATTTTCTTAATTACAGTTTTTAGGGAAGAAGTATTTCCCCCTTTTAGAAATACCAGTATGTTAATACCTAAGAAGTCTTTTTTTCTAAAAGTTACAAATTAGTTTCAAAAATTCATATGATGTAGATTAAATGGTGACAAAAAATTGAGTTGAGGAGAAGTGAGCAGCAGCTCCTCAAGGGGCCTTTCCTCTAGTAGGCTGCATTTCCCTTAGGCAGGGGGGATTGTGCCCTCTTCCCTCCACACTGCCAAAGGGTGCAGCAAAGCTCGCTCTGTCAGAGGTACAAAAACAGCAATTGAACGGATTTTCAAGCTCTTGCTAGGCTGCCCCACTTCAGAGCCCACTCGAGTGAAACAGCTACCCTGTGGCCCTAGGTTGGGTATACAGGTTCACATGCAGGAGTTGTTCCCGTCAATGCAAAGAATTTTCTGGACAGACTAGGCTCACTAAAGCTCTCCTCCAGAGCAAAGGGGACAGAAGAGATATGTGCACGTGGCCTGCCTGTCCCTGTAAGTTTGGGGCTATTCCCTATGGCCCAAGCTCAGGGATAACTGACCTTAAAAAGAAACTCCAAGAAGTGCTTTTCTAGGACTGGGCCAGGGAGTTCCCAGGATGTGGGAAAGACAGCCTCCCACGTGGAAGAAGAGTCAACAATCTGGCGTGTGTTTGCAAGCCTCTGTTTGGAAGGAACAGGTTCGCTTATACGATGGGAGACCTCCAGATCTGCCTTAGAGAATCGAAGTTCCAGAGACAGGGCCATGTATCTCCCCTTCCCTTTGAGACCATTGCAAAGACATTCCTAGCTGATAGCGGGAGTACCCATGAAAGAAGCAGGCAGCGGGAGTGTGTTTGACATGATTGTGTACCTTCCTGGCCTCAACTCCTCAAAGGGCCTTTCTTCTCAAAGTAGGCCCCATGTCCCCTTGGGGAGGGGGTTGTGCCCTCTTCCCTCCACACTGCCAAAACATGCAGCAAAGCTCGCTCTGTCAGAGGTACAAAAACAGCAATTGGATGGATTTTCAAGCTCTTGCTAGGCTGCACTGCTTCAGGGGCCCACTCGAGTGTAACAGGTGCCCTGTGGCCCCTAGGTCGGGTATGCAGGTTCACACACTGGGTGTGTTGCCATCAAAGCCAAGAATTTCCTGACAGACCTAGGCTCCCTAGAGCTCTCCTCCAGAGTAACGGGGATGGAAGAGATGTGTGGAGGTGGCTCTGCCTTTCCATGTGTGTGTGGTGCTACTCCCTATGGCCCCATACTCAGGGATAACTGCCCCTAAGAAAGGAACTGCAAAAAGTGCTGTTCCTGGAGGCTGGGACAGGGAGTTCACAGCATGCAGGGAAAGCGAGCCTTCTTCAGGAAAGAAGGGGCAGCCACCTGGTGTGTGTTTGCAAGCCTGTATTTGGAAGGAACAGGTTTGCTTATACAACTCAAGACCTCCAGATCTGCTCAGAGGACCGAAGTTGCAGAGGCAGGGCCATGTATCTCCCCTTCCCACTACGATACTTGCAAAGACATTCCTAGCTGATAGCGCTACTGGCCCTGAAGAGGCAAGCAGTGGGAGTGTGTTCGACACGACTGTGTGCCTTCCTAGCCTCAGCTCCTCAAAGGGCCTTTCCTTTCGAAGGAGGCCACATGTCCCCTTGGGGAGGGGGTTGTGTCCTCTTCCCTCCACACTGCCAAAGGGTGCAGCAAAGCTCGCTCTGTCAGAGGTACAAAAAACAGCAATTGAATGGATTTTCAGGCTCTTGCTAAGCTGCACCACTTCGGGGCTCACTCGAGTGAAACAGGTGCCCTGTGGCCCCTAGGTCGGGTATGCGGGTTCACACCACCGGGTGTGTTCCCATCAAAGCCAAGAATTTTCCTAACAGACATAGGCTCATTAGAGCTCTCCTCCAGAGCCAAGCGGATGGAAGAGATAAGTGGACGTTGCCTGCCTTTCCCTGTTAGTTTGGTGCTATTCCCTATGGCCCCAAGCTCAGGGATAACTGACTTTAAGAAAGAAACTCCAAGAAGAGCTTTTCCAGCACTTGGAGAGGGTGTTCCCAGGATGCGGGAAAGAGAGCCTCCCTCAGGGAAGAAGAGGCAACAATCCAGCATGTGTTTGCAAGCCTCTCTTTGGAAGGAACAGGTTCACTTACACAACGGGAGACCTCCAGATTTGCTCAGAGCACCGGAGGTCCAGAGGCAGGGCCGTGTATCTCCCCTTCCCTTTGTGATCCTTGCAAAGACATTCCTAGCTGATAGCGGGAGTGCCCATGAAGAAGCAAGCAGTGGGATTGTGTTTGACATGACTGTGTGCCTTCCTGGCCTCAACTCCACAAGGGGCCTTTCCTCTCGAAGTAGGCCCCATGTCCCCTTGGGGGAGGGTGTCATGCCTCTTTTCTCCTCACTGCCAAAGGGTGGAGCCAAGCTCGCTCTGTCAGAGGTACAAAAACAGCAATTGAATGGATTTTCAAGCTCTTGCTAGGCTGCACCCTTTCAGGGCCCACTTTACTGAAACAGGTGCTCTGTGGCCCCTGGTTGGGTATGCAGGTTCACAAACAGGGTGAGATCCTGTCCAAGCCAAGAATTTTCCTGAAAGACCTAGGCTCACTAGAGCTCTCCTCCAGAGCAAAGGGGATAGAGGAGATGTATGGAGGAGTCTTTGCCTTTCCCTGTGAGTGTGGGGCTACTCCCTACGGCCCCAAGCTCAGGGATAACTGCCTCTAAGAAAGGAATGGCAAGAAGCGCTATTCTTGGAGGTTGGGACAGGGAGTTCACAGCATGTGGGGGAAAGAAAGGCTTCTTCGGGGAAGAAGAGGCAACCACCGGGCGTGTGTTTGCAAGCCTCTATTTGGAAGGAACAGGTTTGCTTATACAACTCAAGACCTCCAGATCTGCTCAGAGGACTGAAGTTCCAGAGACAGGGCCATGTATCTCCCCTTCCCTTTGAGATCCTTGCAAAGACATTCCTAGCAGATCGTGGGAGTGCCCATGAAGAAGCAAGCAGCGGGAGTGTGCTTGACATCACTGGCTGCCTACCTGGGCTCAGCTCCTCAAGGGGCCTTTCTCTCCTGGTAGGCCCTATGCCCCTTTGGAGAGGGTGGTGCCCTCTTCCCTCCACACTGCCAAAGGGTGGAGGTGGAGCAAACTCGTTCTCTCCGAGGTAAAAAAAAGACAAATTGGATGGATTTTTAAGCTCTTGCTATGCTGCACCCCTCCAGGACCCACTCGAGCAAAACAGGTGCCCTGTGGCCCCTAGGTCGGGTATGCAGGTTCACACACCGGGTGTGATCCCGTCAAAGCCAAGAATTTTCCTGACAGACCTAGGCTCACTAGAGCTCTCCTCCAGAGGAAAGGGGACAGAAAAGACGTGTGTGTGGAGGTGGCTCTGTCTTTCCAGGTCCCAATCTCAGGGATAACTGCCCCTAAGAAAGGAACTGCTGCTGCTGCTGCTGCTGCTAAGCTGCTTCAGTCGTGTTCGACTCTGTGCGACGCCATAGACGGTAGCCCACTAGGCTCCCCCATCCCTGGGATTCTCCAGGCAAGAACAGTAAGTGGGTTGGCCATTGCCTTCTCCAATGCATGAAAGTGAAAATGAAAGTGCAGTCGCTCAGTCGTGTCCGACCCTCAGCGACCCCATGGACTGCAGCCTACCAGGCTTCTCCGTCCATAGGATTTTCTGAAAGGAACTGCAAGAAGCGCTTTTCCAGGAGGTTGGGAAAGGGAGTTCGCAGGATGTGGGGAAAGAGAGCCTCCTTTGGGGAAGAATAGGCGGCCAGTTGTTTGGTGTTGTAAACCTCTATTTGGAAGGAACAGGTTAGCTTATACAAAGGGAGACCTCCAGATCTGCTCAGAGGACCGAAGTTGCAGAGGCAGGTCGGTGTATTTTCCCTTCACTTTGCGATCCTTGCAAAGACATTCCTTGCTGATAGATGATTCAGCAAGGGCCTTTGAGACTGTTGTTTTCTTTCCTAGGTTCAAAGATTCCTTCAGTTCCTAGTATAGATATCCTAGAAATTATGTGACATCCATGAAAATCTGATATGTCCTGGTCAAATGCTGTCAGTTATAATTCTAGGTATCATATTAAAGCATTTCAAGTCGCAGCAGTGACCAGATTACTTTGTCAATTTCTATTTAATCAGGTTTTAACCATGTCCTCTATGGTTTCACACTGATGCCTTTGCAGAAATACTGCTACTTCAAGATATATGGAAAATACTTTTTTAAGCTTACCAATAATTTTTTGTTTGTTTGTTTGTCTTCTGGTAAGCTGGTACCAGATGGAAGTTAGTCTCCTCTCTAGGTTAAGAGAACAAAGTTTTCTTAGAATGCAATTTTTGATAACAGACTATGAGTTTCTTTACATTTCATTGATTTATAATTGTTTTCATCATCTGTTTCTTTACTTCGGTAAAGTAAATAAGCCTTATTTAAGATTTTGGTACATGTAGGATGGACTAAGCTTTCCCCACTCTCGCAAGTTCCCTTAACCCTTCAGATTCTTCTGTGGGACCAAGATCTCACTTTCCTCCAGAGGGACAATCCAAGCTTTTTATTAGTTGATCTGCCCCTGATATCAGAGTCAATTTGAGCACGAGTTGGCCTTTAATTTAGGCATGAAACTATGACTACATAAAGAAAAGTTGAGTTTTTGATTCAGGATGGCCATGATATGCCTTGCACTTCAGAGAAAATGGGTTAAAATGATTTTTTTTTCTTCAAAACTGCACAGCCAGTTCTTTCAGCATATGCAATTGAAAACATCTAGTCATTAGGTCAGTTTTCATTCCAATCCCAATGAAAGGCAATGACAAAGAATATTCAAGCTGCTGCACAATTGCACTCATCTCACACGCTAGTAAAGTAATGCTCAAAATTCTCCAAGTTCACATGAACTGTGAACTTCCAAATGTTCAAGAGGGATTTTAAAAATGCCGAGATTCCTTTAAAAATTGCAAATAGAACTACCTTATGACCCAGCAATCCCACTTCTGGGCATACACACCGAGGAAACCAGAATTGAAAGAGACACATGTACCCCAATGTTCATCGCAGCACTGTTTATAATAGCCAGGACATGGAAACAACCTAGATGTCCATCAGCAGATGAATGGATAAGAAAGCTGTGGTACATATACACAATGGAGTATTACTCAGCTGTTAAAAAGAATTCATTTGAATCAGTCTGATGAGATGGATGAAACTGGAGCCGATTATACAGAGTGAAGAAAGCCAGGAAGAAAAACACCAATACAGTATACTAACACATATATATGGAATTTAGGAAGATGGCAATGACTACCCTGTATGCAAGACAGGAAAAAAAAGACACAGATGTGTATAACGGACTTTTGGACTCAGAGGGAGAGGGAGAGGGTGGGATGATTTGGGAGAATGGCATGCTAACATGTATACTATCATGTAAGAATTGAATCGCCAGTCTATGTCTGACGCAGGATACATCATGCTTGGGACAGGTGCATGGGGATGATCCAGAGAGATGTTATGGGGAGGGAGGTGGGAGGGGGTTCATGTATGGGAATGCATGTAAGAATTAAAGATTTTAAAATTTAAAAAATAAAAAACTAAACAATTAAAAATAAATAAATAAATGAATAAAAAATGTCGAGAAACCAGAGATCAAATTGCCAACATCCAAGGATCATTGAAAAAGCAAGAGAGTTCCCGAAAACAAAACCATCTTTCTGCTTTATTGACTATGCCAAAGCCTTTGACTGTGTGGATCACAATAAATTGGGAAATATTCTGAAAGAGATGGGAATACCAGACCACCTGACCTGTCTCTTGAGAAACCTGTATGCAGGTCAGGAAGCAACAGTTAGAACAAGACATGGAACAACAGACTGGTTCCAAAAAGGAAAAGGAGTATGTCAAGGCTGTATATTGTCACCATGTTTATTTAACTTATATGAAGAGTACATCATGAAAAATGCTGGGATGGAAGATACGTGAGCTGGAATCAAGATTGCTGGGAGAAATATCAATAAACTTAGATATGCAGATGACATCACAACTATGGCAGAAAGTGAAGAGGAACAGGTATGTCGGGGAACTTCTTGAGTTGCAGCAAGGGTGTGAAGGACTCTTTCGAAGTTCCAGAGGTTAGGAGTGGTTTGCCTCGAGATGCCTCAGCGGAAATGGGCCTCATTGCGCCTGGAGGGGAGAATCTCCTGGATTTTTTCGAGCTGTGGCAGGTGCTCTCGAGTTACGACGGGGTCCACAGAGATCCGCTCTGGTGGACTCAGGAAAGGCCAGTCGCCAGGCGAGTTGCTAGGGGGCATCTAGGGGTCCTTCCCAGTCGATGCCGGAGCCTAAGACCTTGTGTGGAGTCGGGGCCGGAACCTGAGGATTCCTGTCCACAGCTGACATGTATCTTGGGGTAATTCTGGAGTCTCGAAAGGGGAGTCAGTCTTCGTCTTCATTGGGGGCATGCACGTGCGCTTACCTCCCGAGCTGTAGCAGAAGCGTCAAACTTCCTGTAGCGTGGTACAAGGGATCTGAGGCATTCCCTCGAGGCTTTCCCTCGAGGCTTTCACACGAAGCTTTCCCACAAGGCTGTCCCAAGAGCCTCCGCGGTGTGAGTCAATCCTCGGCGTGAACGTCGAGGCAGTGCAGGGAACACAGGATCCTCTGGAATGGACTGAGACATCTGGGGGACTCTTGGAATGGTGGGACTACCCTGGAGTTCCTCTCGCCTTTCCTGTTGAAAGCGCCTCATCTGGAGATGCGATGGGAACACTGGGAATTCTCTCCCGACAAAGTAGGGAAAGGATCCCTAATCTCCAGCTATGAGGCGGAACCGGGGCTCCTCTGGATGTGGGCGGGAACCTCGTGCTTCCTCTCGAGTGGAGACGGGTATGTCGGGGAACTTCTTGAGTTGCAACAAGGGTGTGAAGGACCCTTTGGAAGTTCCAGAGGTTAGGTGTGATTAGCCTCGAAACGCCTCAGCGGAAAATGGGCCTCATCTCGCCTGGAGGGGAGAACCTCCTGGATTTTCTCGACTTGTGGCACGTGCTCTCGAGTTACGACGGGGACGTCAGGGACCCGCTCTGGTGGCCTCAGGAAAGGCCAGTCACATTGCAAGGTTTTAGGGGCCACTCGGGATTCCTCTCAGGTCGATGCCGGGGCCTAAGACCTTGTGTGGAGTCGAAGCCGGAACCTGAGGATTCCTCTCCAGTGCTGACATGGATCTTGGGGTACTTCTGGAGTCTGCCCAGAGAAGTCAGTCCGCGGCTCGAAGTGGGGGCATGCACGTGCGCTTTCCTCCCGCGCGGTAGCCGCAGTGTCAGGCTTCCCGTCACGTCAGTCAAGGAATTTGTGGCTTCCCTCAAGGCTTTCTCACGAGGCTTTCCCACAAGGCTGTCCCACGTGCCTATGGAGTAGATCCTCGGCCTGAAAGTCGAGGCAGAGCAGGGAAAACAGGTTCCTCTGGTATGGACTGAGACATCTGCGGGACTCTTGGAATGTTGGAAGGACCCTGGAGTTTCTCTTGCCATTCCTGTGGAGGGAGCATCCTCCTGACATGCGACGGGAACGGCGGGAAGTCTTTCCCGACGAAGCAAGGAAAGGATCCCTCATCTCGAGCTACGAGGCTGAAACGGGGCTGCTCTGGATCTGGGAGGGACCCTCGTGCTTCCTCTCAAGTGGAGACAGGTATGTCGGGAAACTTCTTTAGTTGCAACAAGGGTGTGAAGGACCCTTTGGAAGTGCCAGAGATAAGGTGTGATTAGCCGTGAGACTCCTCCACGGAAATGGGCCTCCTCTCACCTGGAGGGGAGAACCTCCTGGATTTTCTCGAGTTGCAGCAGGTGCTCTCGACTTACGATGGGCACCTACGGGACCCACTCTGGTGGCCTCAGAAAAGGCCAGTCCCCATGCGAGTTGCTAGGGTGACTCTCGGGATTCCTCTCCCATCGATGCTGGGCTTAAGTCCTTGTGTAGAGTCGGGGCCAGAACCTGAGGATTCCTCTCCAGTGCTGACATGGATCTTGGAGTAATTCTGGAGTCTCCACAGGGCAGTCAGTCCTGGGCTCGAGTGGGGGCATGCACGAGCGCTTTCCTCCCGAGCTGTAGCAGCCAGTGTCTCACTTCCCGGCGTGTGGATCAAGGGATCGGTGGCTTTCCCTCGAGGCTTTCCCACGAGACTTTCCCACAGGGCTGTCCCTCGTGAAACCGTGGTGTGAGTCGATCCTCGGCTTGAAAGTCGAGGCAGTACAGGGAAAACAGTTTCCTCTAGAATGGACTGAGACATCTGGGGGACTCTAGGAATGGTGGCACTACCCTGGAGTTCCTGTCGCCTTTCTGTAGAGAGCGCCTCCTCTTGAGATTCGTCGGGAACACCGGGAATTCTTTCCCGACCAAGTAGGGAAAGTATCCGTCATCTCGAGCTCCATGCGGAAACGGAGCATCCTCTGGATGTTTGATGACCCTCGTGCTTCCTCTCGAGTGGAGACGGGTATGTTGGGGAACTTCTTGTGTTTCAGCAAGGGTGTGAAGGACACTTTGGAAGTTCCAGAGCTTAAGTGTGATTAGCCTCGGGACGCCTCAGCGGAAATGGGCCTCATCTCGCCTGGAGGGCAGAACCTCCTGAATTTTCTCGAGTTGTGGCAGGTGCTCTCAACTTACGACGGGGACCTCAGGGACCCGCTCTCGTGGCCTCAGGAAAGTCCAGTCCCCATGGGAGTTGCTAGGGGGCCTCTCGGGATTCCTCTCGCGTCGATGCCGGGGTCTAAGACCTTGTGTGGAGTCCGGGCCTGAACCTGAGGATTCCTCTCCAGTGCTGACAAGGAACTTCGGGTTCTACTGGAGTCTCCACAGGGGAGTCAGTCCTCGGCTCGAGATGGGGCATGCACAATCGCTTTCCTCCCGAGCTGTAGCAGCAGTGTCATGCTTCCTGTCACGTGAATCACGTTATCTGTGGCTTTCCCTCGAGGCTTTCCCACGAATTTGTTTTCCCTACAATGCCTCGAGTTTGACGCAGAGGATCTACTCCCACCACAATGGCACGAGGAACAGCCCTGTGGGAAAGCATCTTGGGAAAGCCTCGTGGGAAAGCCTCGAGAAAAAGCCACAGATCCCTTGATCCACGGGACGGGAAGCATGACACTGCTGTTACAGCTCGGGAGGAAAGCGCACGTGAATAGCCCCCACTAAAAGAAGAGGACTGATTCCCTTGGGGAGACTACAGAAGTACCCCAGGATCCATGTCAGCACTGGAGAAGAATCCTCAGGTTCAGGCCCAGACTCCACACAAGGTCGTAGGACCCGGCATCGACGGGAGAGGTATCCTGAGAGGCCCCCGAGCAACTCGCATGGGAATGGCCTTTCCTGAGGCCACCAGAGCGGGTCCCTGAGGTCCCCGTCGTAAGTCGATAGCACCTGCCGCAACTCGAGAAAATCCAGGAGGTTCTCCCCTCCAGGCGAGATGAGGCCCATTTCCGCTGAGGAGTCTCGAGGCTAATCACACCTAACCTCTGGAACTTCCAAAGGGTCCTTCCCACCCTTGCTGCACCTCAAGAAGTTCCCCGACATACTCGTCTCCACTCGAGAGGAAGCACAGAGTCCCGCCCACATCCAGAGGAGACCCGTTTCTGCCTCATAGTTCGGGAGGAGGGATCCTTTTTCTGCGTGGTCGGGAAAGAATTCCCGGCGTTCCCGTCGCATCTCAAGAGGAGGCGCTCTGCACAGGAAAGGCGAGATGAAATCCAGGTTTGTGCCACCATTCCCAGAGTGCCCAAGATGTCTCAGTCCATTCACTGCCTCGACTTTCAAGCCGAGTATTGACTCACACCACGGTGGCACGTGGGACAGCCCTGTGTGAAAGCCTCCTGGGAAAGCCTCGTGGGAAAGCCTCGAGGGAAGGCCACTGATCCCTTGATCCTCGCGAAGGGAAGCATGACACTGCTGCTACCGCTCGGAAGGAAAGCACAGGTGCATGCCCCTACTCGAGACGAGGACTGACTCCCCTGGGGAGACTCCAGAAGTACCCCAAGATCCATGTCAGCACTGGAGAGGAATCCTCAGTTCTGGCATCGACTTTACACAAGGTCGTAGTCGCCGGCATTGACGGAGAGAAATCCCGAAGAGGCCCCTGAGCAACTCGACATGGTGACTGGCATTTCGTTCAGGCCACCAGAGCGGGTCCCTTAGGGTCCCCGTGGTAAGTCGAGAGCACCTGCCGCAACCTCGAGAAAATCCAGGGAGATTCTCCCCTTCAAGCGAGATGAGGCCAATTTCCCGCTGAGGCCGTCTGGATGCTAATCATACCTAACCTCTGGAACTTTCAAAGGGTACTTCACACCCTTGCTGCAACTTCAAGAAGTTCCCCGACATACCCGACTCCACTCGAGAGGAAGCACGAGAGTCCCGCCCAGATCCAGAGGAGCCCCGCTTTCCGCCTCCTAGCTCGTAGGAGGGCATCCTTTCCCTGCGTGGTCGGGAAAGAATTCCCGGGCATTCCTGGTCGAATCTCAAGAGGAGGCGCTCTCCACCAGGAAAGGCGAGAGGAACTCCAGGTCGTGCCACCATTCGCAGAGTCCCCCAGATGTCTCAGTCCATTCCAGGGAAAACCTGTTTTCCCTGCACTGCCTCCACTTTCAAGCCGAGGATTGACTACACACCATGGTGGCACGTGGGACAGCCATGTGGGAAAGCTCGTGGGAAAGCCTAGTGGGAAAGCCTGGACGGGAAAGCCACTGATCCACTTGATCCACGCGAAAGGATGCGTGACACTGCTGCTACAGCTAGGGAGGAAAGCGTACGTGCATGCCCCCACTTGAGACGAGGACTGACTCCCCTGAGGAGACTCCAGAAGTACCCCAGGATACATGTCAGCACTGGAGAGGAATCCTCAGGTTCTGGCACCGACTCCACACAACGATCTTAGGCCCCTGGCATAGACAGGAGAGGAATCCGAGGGCCCCTGAGAAACTCACATGGGACTGGCCTTTACTGAGGGCACCAGAGCGGGTTCCTGAGGTCCCCGTCGTAAGTCGAGAGCACCTGCTGCAACTCGAGAAAATCCAGGGGTTCTCCCCTCCAGGCGAGAGTAGGCCCATTTCCGCTGAGGCGTCTCGAGGCTAATCACACCTAACCTCTGGAACTCCCAAAGGGTCCTTCACACCCTTGCTGGCAACTTAACAAGTTTCCCCGACATATCCGTCTCCACTTGAGAGGAAGCACGAGAGTCCTGGCCCACATCCAGAGGAGCCGCGTTTCCGACTCCTAGCTCGAGAGGAGGGATCCTTTCCCTGCGTGGTCGGGAAAGAATTCCCGGCGTTCCCGTCGCATCTCAAGAGGAGGCGCTCTCCACAGGAAAGGCGAGAGGAACTCCAGGGTCGTGCCCACATTCCCAGAGTCCCCCTGATGTCTCAGTCCATTCCAGGAAAACCTGTTTTTCCCTGCACTGCCTCGACTTTTCAAGCCGAGGATCGACTCACACCACGGTGGCACGAGGGACAACCCTGTGGGAAAGACTCCGTTGGAGAGCCTCGTGGGAAAGCCCCGCGGGAAAGCCACAGATCCTTTGATCCACGCGAAGGGAAGCTCGACACTGCTGCTACAGCTCGGAAGGAAAGCGCATGTGCATGCCCCCACTCGAGAAGAGGACTGACTCCCCTGGGGAGACTCCAGATGTACCCCAAGATCCATGTCAGCACTGGGAGGAATCCTCAGGTTCCGGCACCGACTCCACTCAAGGTCTTATGCCGGGGGTCCAGCCCCGGTGGATCCAGGGAATTCGAAGGGTGGACGGCGTTGGCGTGTAAAGACTTGTTTATTTCTTAATGTAAGATTTGATTAGGAAACTATAGTGTAGTAAGAAGATTAAGTGGAGGAAGAGGGCTGAATAGCTTAGTTTACGCGGACGGCCAATAAAGTTCCAGACAAGGAATATGCACCACCTACGTTTGGCCACCGGCGCCCGCTTGAATATCTAAGCGTGCCTCGCATTATGCTCCCTTTTCGTGCGGGTCTTAACAGCCAGGGCAAGTAAGTAGACCTGGCCGAGCCTCCGCACTCCAGGTGGAGATTCAGCCTGAAGTTAAAGTAAAGAGCAGGAGAGAAGGAAAGGTAGAGAAGAAGTAAGAGAGAGAAAGACACGGGGGGAGCCAGAGTCTCAAGAAACCAAGGCTGAGAGACTAGTTCGAGAAGCTGGTCCGAGAAATTGGCCCCCGGCCCCTGGCCTCCTCCTTTATTGTTCAGAAGGCCTTTTATACTTTTGATAAAACATGGAGATCAATGGATAACACAAAATTATGTAGTGTTCGCAACCCAGATTCTTTCTGTATATCATTTTGTATACAAAAGGTTTCAGGTGATTTACATTATTTTCTGGCCAAAAGGCTTGTTAACACTTTTTGGCTCTCTTCCTTAATGAATGTTAATTTTGTTTCCCCTGAAGTGTTTTCTTTATTCTGCATCTCCTTAAAGCATTAAAGTTACATCTCTATAGAACAAAGGTGCAGTGGGTTATAACAAAGAAGGTACTTAACTCAAAGATCTAATGTTGCTAATACCAGGTCTACTACTTGTTTTTCTATATACCAACTATATCTAAAAATAAAGGATATGAAAATTTGGCAGCAAGCATTGACCCAAAAAATGAAACTTTTAATCAGTCCTATTCTAAAGATTTTTACTCCTCGGAAGCTCCTGCATTCCTAGGATGTTTTAAGCTTCCTGTGCCTCCTGAGGTCAGGAGGCCTCAAACAATCACAAGCACAGGCTGTACGAGTCCTACAGGCAGGCTAGAAACCCATCAGAGGGTTTTTGGATTGAAACACTCTTTCAAATGCAGAAGACTAACGCCCTGAATTGACTTTTTCCAGAAAAGGTCAGAAGAGTGAAAAAGCAGAGCACAAAAACCGGCAGATTTTTGTTGGGGTACATGCTTAAAAATTTCCAGAGGGGTCCCTGAAGTCTGAGCACGCCTTGCGTATGTCAGCTTCCTTCCTCATAACCTTGTCACGGGCGGGCTTCCTCACCACTGGCTTCCCGGCAGTCTTAGGCCCCGGCATCGACGGGAGAGGAATCCCGAGAGGCCCCCGAGCAACTCGCATGCGGACTGGCCTTTCCTCAGGCCACCAGAGCGGGTCCCTGAGGTCCCCGTCGAAAGTCGAGAGCACCTGCCGCAACTCGAGAAAATCCAGGAGGTTCTCCCCTCCAGGCGAAATGAGGCCCATTTCCGCTGAGGGCGTCTCGAGGCTAATCACACCTAACCTCTGGAACTTCCAAAGGGTCCTTCACACCCTTGCCTGCAACTCAAGAAGTTCCCCGACATACCCGTCTCCACTCGAGAGGAAGCACGAAAGTCCACGCCCACATCCAGAGGAGCCCCAATTCCGCCTCCTAGCTCGAGAGGAGGGATCCTTTCCCTGGGTGGTCGGGAAAGAATTCCCGACGTTCCCGTCGCATCTGAAGAGGAGGCCGCTCTCCACAGGAAAGTCGAGAGGAACTCCAGGGTCGTGCCACCATTCCCAGAGTCCCCCAGATGTCTCAGTTCATTCCAGGGAAACCTGTTTTCCCTGCACTGCCTCGACTTTCAAGCCGAGGATTGACTCACACCACGGTGACACGTGGGACAGCCCTGTGGGAAAGCCTCCTGGGAAAGCCTCGAGGGAAAGCCACAGATCCCTTGATCCACGCGAAGGAAGCGTGACACTGCTGCTACAGCTCGGGAGGAAAGCGCACGTGCATGCCCCCACTCGAGACGAGGACTAACTCCCCTGGGGAGACTCCAGACGTATCCCAAGATCCATGTCAGCACTGGAGAGGAATCCTCAGGTTCCGGCACGACTCCACACAAGGTCTTAGGCCCCGGCATCGACGGGAGAGGAATCCCGAGAGGCCCCGAGCAACTCGCATGGGACTGGCCTTTCCTGAGGCCACCAGAGCGGGTCCCTGAGGTCCCCGTCGTAAGTCGAGAGCACCTGCCACAACTCGAGAAAATCCAGGAGGTTCTCCCCTCCAGGCGAGATGAGGCCCATTTCCGCTGAGGCATCTCGAGGCTAATCACACCTAACCTCTGGAACTTACAAAGGGTCTTCACACCCTTGCTGCAACTCAAGAAGTTCCCGACATACCCGTCTCCATTCGAGAGGAACCACGAGAGTCCCGCCCTCATCCAGGGGAGCCCCGTTTCCGCCTCCTAGCTAGAGAGGAGGGATCCTTCCCTACTTGGTCGGGAAAGAATTCCCGGCGTTTCCGTCGCATCTCAAGAGGAGGCGCTCTCCACAGGAAAGGCGAGAGGAACTCCAGGGTCGTGCCACCATTCCCAGAGTCCCCCAGATGTCTCAGTCCATTCCAGGGAAAACTGTTTTTCCCTGCACTGCCTCGACATTCAACCGAGGATCGACTCACATCCCGGTGGCACGTGGGACAGCCCTGTGGGAAAGCCTCCTGGGCAAGCCTTGAGGGAAAGCCACAGATCCCTTGATCCACGCGAAGGGAAGCGTGACACTGCTGCTACAGCTGGAGGAAATCGCACGTGCATGCCCCAATTTGAGACGAGGACTGACTCTCCTGGGAGACTCCAGAAGTACCCCAAATCCATGTCAGCATTGGAGAGGAATCTTCAAGTTCTGGCACCGACTCCAAACAAGGTCTTAGGTCCCGGCATCGATGGGAGAGGAATACCGAGAGGCACCCGAACAACTCGCATGGGGACTGGCCTTTCCTGAGGCCACAAGAGCGGGTCCCTGAGGTCCCAGTCGTAAGTCGAGAGCACCTGCCGCAACTCGAGAAAATCCAGGAGGTTCTCCCCTCCAGGCGAGATGAGGCCCATTTCCGCTGAGGCATCTCTAGGCTAATCACACCTAACCTCTGGAACTTCCAAAGGGTCCTTCACACCCTTGCTGCAACTCAAGAAGTTCCCCGACATACCCGTCTCCATTCGAGAGGAATCACGAGAGTCCCGCCCAAATCCAGAAGAGCCCCGTTTCCGCCTCCTAGCTAGAGAGGAGGGATCCTTTCCCTGCCTGGTCTGGAAAGAATTCCTGGTGTTCCCGTCGCATCTCAAGATGAGGTGCTCTCCACAGGAAAGGCGAGAGGAACTCCAGGGTCGTGCCACCATTCCAGAGTCCCCAGATGTCTCCGTCCATTCCAGGGACACCTGTTTTCCCTGCACTGCCTCGACTTTCAAGCCGAGGATCGACTCACACCACGGTGGCACGTGGGACAGCCCTGTGGGAAAGCCTGGGAGGAAAGCCACAGGTCCCTTGAGCACTCGACGGGAAGACACGGCTGCTAGAG
>NW_017213552.1:0-15523 GCF_001704415.2 Capra hircus | reverse complement strand
TCCAGGCAGGTTCTCCCCTCCAGGCCGCAGATGAAGGCCCATTCCGCTCAAGGCGTGCTCGAGGCGAATCACAAACCTAACCTCTGGAACTTCCAAAGGCGTCCTTCACACCCTTGCCTGCCAACTCAAGAAATTCCCGCACATATCCGTCTCCACTCGAGCCGAAGGCCACGAGAGTCCCACCCACCTCCAAGGAGCCCCGCTTTTCGCCTCCTACCCTCACGAGAGCCGAGGGATCCTTTATCCCTGCGTCGAGTCCGGAAAAGAATTCCCGGCGTTCCCGCTCGCATCTCAAGAGGAGCGCGCCTCTCGACAGGAAAGTGCGAGAGGAAAACTCCAGGCCCGTCGTGTCACCATTCCCAGAGGCCCAAATGAGTGGCCTCAGTCCATTCAGGGAAATCATGTTTTCCCTGCCACTGCTTCGGACTTCAAGCCGAGGATCGCACTCACACCACGTGGCCCACG
This sequence comes from Capra hircus, assembly GCF_001704415.2. Lineage (NCBI taxonomy): Eukaryota > Metazoa > Chordata > Mammalia > Artiodactyla > Bovidae > Capra > Capra hircus. The sequence goes on along the minus strand of NW_017213552.1, from coordinate 15,058 downwards.
TTGGGGACAGGCCTGTGGGCTAAGCTCGTCGGCGAAAGCGCCTCGCAGGCGCAGCCACAGATCCCTTGATCCACGCGAAGGAAAGCGTCGTGACCACTTGCTGCTACAGCTCGGCGAGGAAGCGCAGGTGCATGCCCCACTCTACAGACGAGGACTGACTACCCTGGGGAGATCTCCAGCAAGAACCCAAGCATCTATGGTCAGCACTGAGAGGAATCCTAAGGCTCCCGTCGCCCCGAATCCACATATGGCTTTTAGCGCCCCGCGCTATTCGACCGAGAGCAATCCCGAGAGACCTCCGCAAGCCAACTCGCATGGGGCGACGGCCTTTTCCTGACAGCGCCACCAGAGCGAGTCCCTGAGGTCCCCGTCGTTTAAGTCGAGCAGCACCTGCGCAACTCGAGAAAATCCAGGATGTTCTTCCCTTCCAGGAGAGAGGAGGCCCATTTCCGCTGAGCGCCGTCTCGAGGCTAATCACACCTAACCTCTGGAACTTCCAAAGGGTTCCTTCACACCTTGCCTGCCAACTCATGAACGTTCCCTACATACCCGTCTCCACTCGAGAGCGAAGCACCGCGAGTCCCTGCCCACATCGCCGAGGAGCCGCGTTTCCGCCTCCTAGCTCGAGTTGGGAGGATCCTTCCCTGCTGTGTTTGGGAAAGAATCCCCGCGTTTCCCGTCGCATCTCAAGAGAGGCGCTCTCCACAGAAGGCGGAGACGGACTTCCAGGCGTCGTTTCCACCGTTGCCATTTGTCCCCCAGATGTCTCAGCTCCATTCCAGGAAACCTGTTTTCCCTGCCCACTTGCCTCGACTTTCAAACAGAGCGCATAGACTCAGCACCACGGTATGTGCCGGGACAGCCCGTGGCTGTTTGAAAAAGCCTCGTGCGGAAAGCCTGTGAGCGAAAGCCCTCACGAGAGAAAGGCCACAGCATCCCTTGATCCACGAGAAAGGGAAGCGTGGACACTGCAGGCCCTACAGCTCGGGAGGAAAACGCACAGTGCATGCCCACTCGATGGGACGAGGACTGACTCCCCTTTTTTTGGGGAGACCCCAGATGTACCCCAAGATCCATTGTCATCCCTGGCAGAGGAATTCCTCAGGTTGCGGCACCGACTCCACACAAGTCTTATGGCCCCTTGCATCGCCCGGAGGGGAATCTGCATGAGCGCCCCCGAGCAATCTCGCATGGGGGACTCCTTTCATTGATGCACCAGAGCGCGCGCCCCTGAGGTCCGTCATAAGTCGAGCACACACTGCCGATCCTCGAGAACAATCCAGCGAGGCTTCTTCCCCTCCAGGCAGAGATGAGCGCGCCCATTTCCGCCTGAGGCCCGTTTCGAGGCCTAATCACTATTAAGCTCTGCAACTTTCCAAATGGGTCCTTCACACCATTGCTGCAACACAAGAAGCTTCCCCGATTATTAAGGCCGCTCTCTTCTCAGGGAGGAAGCCACAGCACGTAGCGTTCCCGCCCACATTGCAGAGCGAGTCCCCGTTTCGGCCTCCTAAGCTCGTCAGCATGGAGCGATCCTTTCCCTGCGTGGTCAGGGCAAGGAATTCCCGGGAGTGCGTTTTCCTGTCGCCATCTCAAGAGGAGGGCGCTCTCCACAGGAAAGGCAGAGCGAACTCCAGGTCGTGCCACCATCCCAGACGTTCCCCAGCATGGTCTCCCAGTCCATTCCAGGAAAACCTGTTATTCCCTGCACTGCCTCGACTTGGAAGCGAGGATGGACTCACACCACGCGGTGGCACGCTGACAAGCCCTGTGGCGAGAGGCCTCGTGAAAAGCGCCTCGCAACGGGCGCGAAAGCCTCGAGGTAAAGCCCACAGATCCCCTGCATCCAATGCGAAGCGGAAGCGCATGGACACTGCTCCTACAGCTCGGGAGGAAAGCCACGTGCATGCCCCCCACTCGAGACGAGGACTGCTGACTCCCCTGTGCGGACTCCAGAAGTTCCCCAACCTCCATGTCGCAATCTGGGAGACGGCATACCTCAGGTTTCTGCGCACCTGACTCCACACACAGGTCTTTTAGCCCCTCATCGATGGGAGCAGGATCCTGGAGGGCCCCGAGCCAACTTCGCGTGGCGGACTGGCCTTTCCTGCAGCACCACCAGAGCGGTCCCTGCCGCTAGGTCCCTGTCGTAAAGTCGAGAGCACCTTGCGGGCAACTCACTGAGAAAATCCAGGAGGTTACTCCGCCTCCAGGACGAGATGCAGGCCATTTCCGCTGAGGGGTCTCGGAAGCTAATCACACCCAAACTCTGGCAACTTCAAAGGTCCTTCACACCTGCCTGCCAAGCTCAGAAGTTCCCCGACATACCCATCTCCACTTGAGGGCGAAAACCACGATCATCCCGCCACACATCCTGAGGAGCAGACCCCAATCTGCCTTCATAAGCCTCGAGTGGTCAGGCATCCTTTTGGCTGCAGTGGCTCGGCCCAAAGAATTCCTGGCCGTTCCCGTCGCCATCTCAAGAGGAGGCCGCTCTCCACCAGAAGGTGAGAGGGAATCCAGGGTCATATGCCACCATTCCCAGACGCTCCCCAGATGTCTCAGTCCATCCAGGGAAACCTGTGCTTCCTACACTGCGCTCGACTTTCAAAGCCGAGGATCACTCACACCACGGCTGGCACGTGGGACAGCCTGTGGCCGAAAGCCTCGTTGGGAAAGCCTCGTGGGAAAAGCTCAGAGGGAAGCCTCGAATTGCGAAAGCCACAGATAAGCTTGCCATCCATGCGATAACTAAGGAAGGCAGGTGACACTGCCTGCCCTACCAGCCTAACGGGAGGGAAAGCGCACGTGCCATGCCACCACTTTAGACGCAGGACTGCCACCCCCTGGTGGAGACTCAGAAGTACCCCCAAGATCCATGTCAGCAAATGGAGCCAGGAATCGTCAGGCTTCCGCACCGACTCCACACTAAGCGCATTAGGCGCCCGGCATCGATTTGGAGAGCGAATCCCCTGAGAGGGCGCGCGCGCCGAGAAACGCTCGCATGGGACTGGCCTTTCCTTGAGGCCGACCAGAGGGCGTCAATGAGCGCTCCCCATCGTTAAATCGGAGAGCACCTGACGCAACCTGAGAAAATCCAGCGAGTGTTCTCCCCTCCTAGGCGAGATGATGCCCATTTCCGCTGAGACGTCTCGAGGCTATCACACCTTAACCTCTGGAACTTCGAAGCCGTCGCTTCACACCCTTGCTGCAACTCAAGAAGATTCCCCGACATACCCCGTCTCCACTCGAAGGTAAACGCACGAGAGCTCCCGCCCACATTCCAGAGGAGCCCCGTTTCCGCCCTTCCTAAGCCTCGAGAGGAGGCGCATCTTCCCTGCGTCGTGACGAGAAAGAATTCTCGGTCCGTTCCGGTCTCATCTCAAGAGGAGGCGCTCTCCAACAGGTATAAACGCGAGAGGAACTCCAGGCGCTCGTGCATTCAGTTAACAGAGTCCGCCCAGATGTCTCAGTACATTCCAGGGGAAACCTGTTTTCCCCTGCAGCTGCCTCGGCCTTTCAAGCCGAGGATCGACTCACACCACCGGTGTGCACGTAGGGACAGCCTGTTGGCGAAAGCTCGTGGAGAAAGCACTCGAGGGAAAGTCTTGTGGGGCAAGTTCTTGCTGGCGAAAGCTGAGGCGAAACGCCACAGTTCCCTTGATCACGCCGTCAAGGGCAAGCGTGACACTTGCTGCTACCAGCCTCGGCGCAGCGAAAGGCGCACGTGCATCTGCCCCCACACGAAACGAGACGTGACTCCCCTGGGGCAGACTCCAGCAAGTACCCAAGATCCATGTCGCACTGGAGAGGCAATATTCAGGTTCTGGCACCAGCACTCCACACAAGGTCTTAGGCCCCTGGCCTCGTCGGGAAGCGAATCCCAAGAGGCCCCGCAGCAAGTCGCATGGGACTTGGCCTTTCCTGAGGCCACCAAGCGGTCCGTTAGGTCCCCGTCGCTAAGTAGAGAAGCATTGGCCTTCAACTCGAAAGAACAATATGAGGAGGTTCTCCCCTCCAAGGCGAGATGCAGTCCATTTCCACTGAGTGCGTCTCGAGCGCTAATTACACCTAACCTCTGAAAATTCCAAAAGGGGTCCTTTCACACCATTGCTGCAACTCAAGAAGTTCCCTGACATACCGTCTGACACTCGAGAGGAAAGCCACGAGCATTCAGCCCACATCCAGAGGCAGACCCGTTTTCCGCCTGCTAGTCTCGAGGAGGAGGGATCCTTTTCCCTGCGTGTTCATCTGTCAGGACAAGACCATTTCCCGGCGTCTTGTCCCGACGGCTATTCTCATGAGGATCGGGCTTCATTCTCACTAAAGCGCCGCAGAGGCAACTCCAGGGTCGAGTGCCCACAATTATGGTCGCCAGGAGTCCACCAGCATGTCTTCAGTCCCATATACATAGGGAAGACTGTTTCCCTGCAGACTGCCCGTCGACTTTCACAGCCGAGGATCACTCAACACCACTCCAGGCTTGCACGTTGGCGAGACAAGCCCTCCTGGTCTCGGGTAAGCCTCGGGTGGGACAAGCCTCGAGGAGATAAGCCACCAGCATCCCTTGCATCACGCGAAGGGCAAAGCGTTTGACACTCCCCCATGCTACTAGCTTGGGCGCGAGAGCAGAAGCGCACCTGCATGCCCCACTCAAGACGACGGACTGACTCCCCTGTTTTCTCGAGTTTCGGCAGGTGCTCTTGACTTACGACGGGAGAGAAGGGACCCGCTCTGGTGGCCTCAGGAAAGGGCCAGTCCCCATGCGAGTTGCTCGGGGGCCTCTCGGATTCCTCTCCCTTCGACGCCTGGGCCTAAGACCTTGTGTGGAGTCGGTGCCGGAACCTGAGGATTCCTCTCCAGTGCTGACATGCATCTTACGGGTACTTCTGGAGTCTCCCCAGGGGAGTCAGTCCTCGTCTCGAGTGGGGCATGCACGTTCGCTTTCCTCCCGAGCTGTAGCAGAACTGTCACGCTTCCCTTCCTTGGATCAAGGGATCTGTGGCTTTCCCTCGAGGCTTTCCAGGAGGCTTTCCCACGAGGCTTTCCACAGGGCTGTCCACCGTGCCACGTGGTGTGAGTCGATCCTCGGCTTGAAAGTCAAGGCAGTGCAGGGAAAACAGGTTTCCCTGGAAATGGACTGAGACATCTGGGGGACTCTGGGAATGGTGGCACGACCCTGGAGTTCCTCTCGCCTTTCCTGTGGAGAGCGCCTCCTCTTGAGATGAGACAGGAACGCCGGGAGTTCTTTCCTGACCATGCAGGGAAAGGATCCCTCCTCTCGAGCTAGGAGGCGGAAACGGGGCTCCTCTGTATGTGGGCGGGACTCTCGTTCTTCTCTCGAGTGGAGAGAGGTATGTAGGGGATCTTCTTGAGTTGCAGCAAGGGTGTGAAGGACCCTTTGGAAGTTCCAGAGGTTAGGTGTGATTAGACTCGAGACGTCTCAGCGGAAATGGCCTCATCTCGACTGCAGGGGAGAACCTCCTGGGTTTTCTCGAGTTTCAGCAGGTGCTCTCCAGTTACGACCGGGACTTATGTAACCCGCTCTGGTCCTCAGGTAATGCCAGTCGACTTGCGAGTTGCTAAGGGGCCTCTCGGATTCCTCTCCGGTCGATGACGGGGCCTAAGACTTTTTTGGAATCGGTGCCCGAACCTGAGGTTTCCTCTCCAGTGCTGAAATGGATCTTGGGGTACTACTGGAGTCTCCACAGGGGAGTCATCTTCGTCTCCAATGGGGGCATGCACGTGCGCTTTTCTCCCGAGCATTAGGAGCAGAGTCAATTTTCCCGTTGGGTTGATCAAAGGGTTTCTTTTTTTCCCTCGAGGCTTTCCCACGTGGCTTTCCACGAGCTTTCCCACAGGGCTGTCCCACGTGCCACCATCGTGTGAGTCGGTCCTCCGCGTGAACGTCGAGGCAGTGCAGGGTAAACAAGTTCCTCTGGAAAGGACTGAGTCATCTGGGGGACTCTTGGAATGGTGGAACGACCCTGGAGTTCCTCTCACCTTTCTTGTGGAGCGTGCCTCCTCTTGAGATGCGACAGGTACGACAGGAATTCTTTCCCGGCCAATCAGGGAAAGCATCCCTCACATTGAGCTAGGAGGGGGAATTGGGGCTCCTCTGGATGTGGGTGGTACCCTGGTGATTCCTATGTAGTGGCGACGGGTCCTCTTCTGGATCTTCTTGAGTTGCAACAAGGGTGTGAAGGACCCTTTGGAAGTTCCAGAGGTTAGGTGTGATTAGCCTCGAGACGTCTCAGTGGAAATGGGCCTCATCTCGCCTGAAGGGGAGAATCTCCTTCATTTTCTCGAGTTGTGGCAGGTGCTCTCGACTTACGACGGGGACCTCAGGGACCCGTTTCTGTTGGCCTTAGGAAGACCAGTCCCCATGCGAGTTGCTAGAGGGCCTCTCGGGATTCCTCACCGGTAGATGCCGGGGCCCAAGACCTTCGGTGGAGTGGGGGCCAGAACCTGAGTATTCCTCTCCAGTGCTGACATGTTTTTGGGATACTTCTGAAGTCTCCCAAGGGGAATCAGTCCTCGTCTCGAGTGGGGGCATGTGCATGCTCTTTCCTCCCGAGCTGTAGCAGCAGTGTCATGCTTCCCGTCGCGTGGATCAATGGATCTGTGGCTTTTCCTCTAGGCTTTTCCTAGAGGATTTCCCACGAGGCTTTCCCACAGGGCTGTCCCCCGTGCCACCGTGGTGTGAGGCGATCCTCGGCATGAAAGTTTAAGCACTCTGTAAAAACAAGATCCTCTGGAATGGACTGAGACATCTGGGGACGCTTGGAATGGTGGCACGACCATGGAGTTCCTCTCTCCCTTCCTGTGGAGAGCGCCTCCACCTGAGATGCGACGGGAATGCCGGAAGTTCTTTCCCGACCAAGCAGGGAAAGGATCCCTCATCTCTAGCTAGGAGGATGAAACGGGGCTACTCTGGATGTGGGCAGGACCCTCGTGTTTCCTCTCGAGTGGAGATGGGAATGTCGGGGAACTTCTTGAGTTGCAGCAAGGGTGTGAAGGACCCTTTGGAAGTTCCAGAGATTAGATGTAATTAGCCTCGAGACACCTCATTGGAAATGGGCCTCATCTCGCCTGGAGGGGAGAACCTCCTGGATTTTCTCGAGTTGCGGCAGGTGCTCCCGACTTACGACGGGGACCTCAGGGACCCGCTCTGGTGACTTCATCAAAGTCCAGTCCCCATGCCAGATGCTGGGGGGCTTCTCTTGATAACTCTCCTGTTGATGCCCGGGCCGAACAACTTGTGTGGATTCGGGGCCGGAACCTGAGGTTTCCTCAGCAGTGCTGACATGGATATTGGGGTTCTTCTGGAGTCTCACCTGGAGAGTCAATCCTCCTCTCAAGTGAGGGCACGCACGTGTGCTTTCCTCCCGAGCTGTAGCAGCAGGGTCACGCTTCCCGTCGTGTGGATCAAGGGATCTGTGGCTTTCCCTGGAGGCTTTCCCACGAGGCTTTCTCACAGGGCTTTCCCTCGTGCCACCGTGGTGTGAGTTGATCCTCAGCGTGAAAGACGAGGCAGTGCAGGGAAAACAGGTTCCTCTGAATTGGACTGATGCTGGGAGCCAGTATGAGGACTCCCGCCCGTGATAACGTCATGAGGAAGAAAGCTGACATAGGCATGGTGTGTTCAGACTTCAGGGACCCCTCTGGAAGTTCCTATGCACGTACCCCAACAAAAATCTGCCGGCTTTTTTCTCTGCTTTTTCCACTCTTCTGACATTTTCTGGAAAAAGTCAATTCAGGGCTTTAGTCTTCTGCATTTGAAAGAGTGTTTCAATCCAAAAACCCCTCTGAATGCTTTCTAGCCTGCCTGCAGGACTCGTACAGCTGGGCATGTGATTGTTTGAGGCCTCCTTTCCCCAGGAGGCACAGGAAGCTTAAAGCATCCTAGGAATGTAGGGGCATCCGAGGAGTCAAAATCTTTATAATAGGACTGATTAAAAGTTTCATTTTTTGGGTCAATGCTTGCTGCTAAATTTTCATATCCTTTATTTTTAGATAGAGTTGGTATATTAAAAAAACAAGTAGTAGACCTGGTATTAGCAACATTAGATCTTTGAGTTAAGTACCTTCTTTGTTATAACCCACTGCACCTTTGTTCTATAGAGATGTAACTTTAATGCTTTAAGGAAATGCAGATTAAAGAAAAACACTTCAGAGGAAACAAAATTAACATTCATTAAGGAAGAGAGCCAAAAAGTGTTTAACAAGCCTCTTGGCCAGAAGATAATGTAAATCACCAGAGACCTTTTGTATACAAAATAATGTACAGAAAGAGTCTGGGGTGCGAACGCTACATAATTTTGTGTTACCCATTGAACTCCATGTTTTATCAAAAGTATAAAAGGCTTTATGAACAATAAAGGATGGGGCCAGTTTCTCGGACCAGTTTCTCGAACTAGTCTCTCGGCCTGGTTTCTTGGGACTCAGGCTCCCCCCGTGTCTTTTTCTCTCTTTCTTCTTCTCTCCCTTTCCTTCTCTCTGCTTTTTACTTTAACTTCAGGCTGAATCTCCACCAGGGGCGCGGAGGCTCGTCAGGTCTACTTACTTGCCTGGCTGTTAAGACCTGCACGAAAGGGAGCTTAAGGCGAGGCACCCTTAGATATTCAAGCAGGGGCTGGTGGCCCAACGTAGATGGTGAAAATTCCTTGTCTGGAATTTTATTGGTCTTCCACGTAAACCAAGCTATTCAGCCCTTTTTCCTCCAGTTAATCTTCTTACTACACTATAATTTCTTAATCTAATCTTACATTAATAAATAAAAAAGACTTTCCACGACAACGCCGTCCATCCGTCGAATTCCCTGGATCCAGCGGGGCTGGACCCCGGCAGACTGAGATATCTGGGGGACTCTTGGAATGGTGGCACGACCCTGGAGTTCCTCCGCCTTTCCTGTGGAGAGCGCCTCCTCATGAGATGCGACGGGAACACCGGGAATTCTTTCCCGAACATGCAGGGAAAGGATACCTGACCTCGAGGTGTGAGGCGGAAACGGGGCTCCTCTGGATGTGGGCGGGATTCTCGTGCTTCTTCTCGAGTGGAGTCAGGTATGTCGGAGAACTTCTTGAGTTGCAGCAAGGGTGCGAAGGAACCTTTGGAAGTTCCAGATGTTTAGGTATGGTTAGCCTCGAGACGCCTCAGAGGAAAAGGGCCTCATCTCGCCTGGAGGGGAGAACGTCCTGGATTTTCTCGAGTTGCGGCAGGTGCTCTTGACTTACTACGGGGACCTCCAGGGACCCGCTCTGGTGGCCTCAGGAAAGGCCAGTCCCCATGCAAGTTGCTCGGGGGCCTCTCGAGATTCCTCTCCCGTCGCATGCCGGGGGCCTAAGACCCTGTGTGGAGTCGGTGCCGGAACCTGAGGTTTCCTCTCCAGTGCTGACATGGATCTTGGGGTACTTCTGGAGTCTCCCCAGGGGAGTTAGTCGTCGTCTTGTGTGGGGGCATGAACGTGCACTTTCCTCCCGAGCTGTAGCAGCAGTGCAACGCTTCCCTTCGCGTGGATCAAGGGATCTGTGGCTTTCCCTCGAGGCTTTCCCACGAGGCTTTCCCACAGGGCTGTCCCACGTGCCATCGTGGTGTGAGTCGATCCTCGGCTAGAAATTCGAGGCAGTGCAGGGAAAACAGGTTTCCCTGAAATGGACTGAGACATCTGGGGGACTCTGGGAATGGTGGCACGACCCTGGAGTTCCTCTCGCCTTTCCTGTGGAGAGCTGCCTCCTCTTGAGATGCGACAGGAACGCCGGGAATTCTTTCCCCGAACACGCAGGGAAAGGATCCCTCCTCTCGAGATAGGAGGCGGAAACGGGGCTCCTATGGATGTGGGCGGATCTCTGGTGCTTCCTCTCGAGTGGAGACGGGTATGTCGGGGAACTTCTTGAGTTGCAGCAAGGGTGTGAAGGGTCCTTTGGAAGTTCCAAAGGTTAGGTGTGATTAGCCTCGAGACGCCTCAGCGGAAATGGGCCTCATCTCGCCTGGAGGGGAGAACCTCCTGGATGTACTCAAGTTGCGGCAGGTGCTCTCGACTTACGACGGGGACTTCAGGGACCCACTCTGGTGGCCTCAGGAAAGGCCAGTCCCCATGCGAGTTGCTCGGGTCCTCTCGGATTCTTCTCCCGTCGATGCCGGGCCTAAAACCTTGTGTGGAGACGGTGCCGGAACCTGCGGATTCCTCTCCAGTGCTGACATGGATCTTGGGGTATTTCTGGAGTCTCCCCAGGGAGTCAGTCCTCGTCTCGAGTGGGGGCATGCACGTGCGCTTTCCTCCCGAGCTGTAGCAGCAGTGTCACGCTTCCCTTCCGCCTGGATCAAGGGATCTGTGCTTTCCCTTGAGGCTTTCACACGAGGCTTTCCCTAGGAGGCTTTCCCACAGGGCTGTCCCACGTGCCACCGTGGTGTGAGTCGATCCTCGGCTTGAAAGTCGCGGCAATGCGAGGGAAAACAGATTTCCCTGGAATGGACTTAGACATCTGCGGCGACTCTGGGAATGGTGGCAAGGCCCTGGGAGTTCCTCTCGCCTTTCCTGTGGAGAGTGCCTCCTCTTGAGATGGCGACGAGAACGCCGGGAATACTTTCCCGACCACGCAGGGAAAGGATCCCTCCTCTCTAGCTAGGAGGCGGAAACGGGGCTCCTCTGGATGTGGGCAGGACTCTCTTGCTTGCTCTCGAGTAGAGACGGGAATATTGGGGGACTTCTTGAGTTGCAGCAAGGGTGTGAAGGACCCTTTGGAAGTTCCAGAGGTTAGGTGTGATTAGCCTCCAGACGCCTCAGCAGAAATGGGCCTCATCTCGCCTGAGGGGAGAACCTCCTGGATTTTCTCGAGTTGCGGCAGGTGCTCTCGACTTACGACGGGACCTCAGGGACCCGCTCTGTTGGCCTCAGGAAAGGACATCCCCAAGCGAGTTGCTCGGGGCCTCTCGGGATTCCTCTCCCGTCGATGCCGGGGCCTAAGATCTTGTGTGAGTCGGTGCGGAACCTGAGGATCCTCCTCCAGTGGCTGACATGGATCTTGGGGTACTTCTGGAGTCTCCCCAGGGGAGTCAGTCCTCGTCTCGAGTGGGGGCATGCACGTGCGCTTTCCTCCCGAGCTGTAGCAGCAGTGTCGCTTCCCTTCGCGTGGATCAAGTGATCTGTGGCTTTCCTTGAGGCTTTCCCACATGAGGCTTTCCCACGAGGCTTTCCCACAGGGCTGTCCCACATGCCACCGTGGTGTGAGTCGATCCTCGGCTTGAAAGTCGAGGCAGTGCAGGGAATACAGGTTTCCCTGGAATGGACTGAGACATCTGGGGGACTCTGGGAATGGTGGCACGACCCTGGAGTTCCTCTCGCCTTTCCCTGTGGAGAGCGCCTCCTCTTGAGATGGGACGGGAACGCCGGGAATTCTTTCCCCGACCACGGCAGGAAAGGATTCCCTCCTCTCGAAGCTAGGAGGCGGAAACGGGGCTCCTCTGGATGTGGCGGGACTCTCGTGCTTCCTCTCGAGTGGAGACGGGTATGTCGGGGAACTTCTTGAGTTGCAGCAAGGGTGTGAAGGACCCTTTGGAAGTTCCAGATGGATAGATGTGATTAGCCTCGGAGGACGCCGCCAGTGGGAAATTCCTATCTCGCGCAGGTGCTCTGACTATGCGGATGGCTGTGGGGTAACATCTGCGGAGTCTCCCTGCAGGGGAGTCCAGTCGCCTCGGTCTCGGAGGGGGCGGAACCTGCCATCCAGTGCGACTGGATTCCTCCTGCGAGCTAGTGTGTCAGCCTTCTCGAGTGTCGGCGCTTCCCTTCGCGCTGGCATCAAGTGGATCTGTGCGGCTTTCCCCTCAGGGATCGTGCTTTCCCAGAGGCTTTCCCACGAGGCTTTCCCACGAGGCTTTCCCACAGGGCTGTCCTACGTGCCACCGTGGTGTGAGTCGATCCTCGTCTTGAAAGTCAAGGCAGGTGCAGGGAAAACTGGTTTCCCTGGAATGGACGCAGACATCTGGGGGACTCTGGGAATGGTAGCACGACCCTGGAGTTCCTCTCGCCTTTCCTGTGGAGATCGCCTGCTCTTTGAGATGCGACGAGAACAGCCTGGAATTCTTTCCCGACCACGCAGGGAAAGGATCCCTCCTCTCGAGCTAGGAGAGCGGAAACGGGGCTCCTCTGGATGTGGGGGGGACTCTCGTGCTTTCCTCTCGAGTGGAGACGCGGTATGTCGGGGAACTTCTTGAGTTGCAGCAAGGGTGTGAAGGACCCTTTGGAAGTTCCAAGAGGTTAGGTGTGATTAGCCTCGAAACGCCTCAGCGGAAATGGGCCTCATCTCGCCTGCAGGGGAGACCTCCTGGATGTTTCTCGAGTTGCGGCAGGTGCTCTCGACTTACGACGGGGACCTCAGGGACCCGCTCTGGTGGCCTCAGGAAAGGCCAGTCCCCATGCCAGTTGCTCGGGGGCCTCTCGGGATTCCTCTCCCGTCGATGCCGGGGCCTAAGACCTTGTGTGGAGTCAGTGCCGGAACCTGAGGATTCCTCTACCAGTGCTGACATGGATCTTGGGGTACTTCTGGAGTCTCCCCAGGGGAGTCAGTCCTCGTATCGAGTGGGGGCATGCACGTGCGCTTTCCTCTCCGAGCTGTAGCAGCAGTGTCGCGCTTCCATTCGCGTGGATCAGGGGATCTGTGGCTTTCCCTCGAGGCTTTCCCACGAGGCTTTCCACGAGGCTTCCCCCTCCCACGAGGCTTTCCCACAGGGCTGCCCCACGTGCCACTGTGGTGTGAGTCGATCCTCGGCTTGAAAGTCGAGGCAGTGCAGGGAAAACAGGTTTCCCTGGAATGGACTGAGATATCTGGGGACTCTGGCAATGGTGGCACGAACCTGGGAGTTCCTCTCAGCTTTTCTCTGGAGAGCGCCTCCTCTTGAGTTGCGACGGGAACGCCGGGAATTCTTTCCCCACCACGCAGGGAAAGGATCAAACTCCTCTCGAGCTAGGAGGCGGAAACGGTGGCTCCTCTTGATGTGGGCGGGACTCTCGCTGCTTCCTCTCGAGTGGAGACGGGTAATGTCGGGGAACTTCTTGAGGTTGCAGCTAGGGTGTGAAGGACCCTTTGGAAGTTCCAGAGGTAAGGTGTGATTAGCCTCGAGATACCTCAGCGGAAATGGGCCTCATGTCGCCTGGAGGGGAGAACCTCCTGGATTTTCTCGAGTTGCGGCAGGTGCTCTCGACTTACGACTGGGGACCTCAGGGACCCGCTCTGGTGGCCTCAGGAAAGGCCAGTCCCATGCGAGTTGCTCGGGGGCCTCTCGGGATTCCTCTCCCGTCGATGCCGGGGCCTAAGACCTTGTGTGGAGTCAGTGCCGGAACCTGAGGATTCCTCTCCAGTGCCGACATGGATCTTCGGGGGACTTCTGGAGTCTCCCCAGGGGCGTAAGTCCTCGTCTCGAGTGGGGGAATGCACGTGCGCTTTCCTCCCGAGCTGTAGCATGCAGTGTCACGCTTCCCTTGCGTGGATCAAGGGATCTGTGGCTTTCCCTCTAGACTTTCCCATGAGGCTTCCCTACTGAGGCTTTCCCACAGGGCTTTCCCACGTGCCACCGGTGGTGTGAGTCGATCCTCGGCTTTAAAGTCGAGGCAGTGAAGGGAAAACAGTTTTCCCTGGAATGGACTGAGACATCTGGGGGACTCAGGGAATGGTGGCACGACCCTCGGAGTTCCTCTCGCCTTTCCTGTGGAGAGCGCCTCCTCTTGAGATGCGAAGGGAACGCCGGAATTCTTTCCCCACCACGCAGGGAAAGGATCCCTCCTCTCGAGCTAGGCAGGCGGAAACGGGGCCACTCTGGATGATGGGCGGGACTCTCGTGATTCCTCTTGAGTGGAGACGGGTATGTCGGGGAACTTCTTGAGTTGCAGCAAGGGTGTGAAGGACCCTTTGGAAGTTCCAGATGTTAGATGTGATTAGCCTCGAGACGCCTCAGCGGAAAATGGGCCTCATCTCGCCTGGAGGGGAGAACCTCCTGGATGTTCTCGAGTTGCGGCAGGTGCTCTCGTCTTACGACGGGGACCTCAGGGACCCGCATCTGGTGGCCTCAGGAAAGGCCAGTCCCCATGCCGAGTTGCTCGGGGGCCTCTCGGGATTCCTCTCCCGTCGATGCCGGGGCCTAAGACCTTGTGTGGAGTCGGTGCCCGGAACCTGAGGATTCCTCTCCAATGCTGACATGGATCTTGCGGGTACTTCTGGAGTCTCCCCATGGGAGTCAGTCCTCGTCTCGAGTGGGGGCATGCACGTGCGCTTTCCTCCCGAGCTGTAGCAGCAGTGTCAGCTTCCCTATCGCGTGGATCAAGGGATCTGTGGCTTTCCCTCGAGGCTTTCCCACGAGGCTTTCCCACGAGGCTTTCCCACAGGGCTGTCCACGTGCCATCGTGGTGTGAGTCGATCCTCGGCTTGAAAGTCGAGGCAGTGCAGGGAAAACAGGTTTCCCTGGAATGGACTGGAGACATCTGGGGGGACTCTGGGAATGGTGGCCTGATACTGGAGTTCCTCTCGCCTTTCCTGTGGAGAGCGCCTACTCTTGAGATGGACGGGAACGCTAGGAATTTCTTTCCCGACCACGCAGGGAAAGGATGCCTCCTCTCGAGCTAGCAGGCTGAAACGGAGGCCACTCTGGATATGGGCGGGACCTCTCGGGTTCCTCTTCGAGTGGAGACGGGTATGTCGGGAACTTCTTGAGTTGCAGCAAGGGTGTGAAGGACCCTTTGGAAGTTCCAGAGTTTAAGTGTGATTACCCTCTCGAGACGCCTCAGCGGAAATGGGCCTCATCTCGGCTGGAGGGAGAACCTCCTGGATTTTCTCGAGTTGCGGCAGGTGCTCTCGACTTACGATGGGGTCCTCAGGGACCCGCTCTGGTGGCCTCAGGAAAGGCCAGTCCCCATGCGAGTTGCACGGGGGCCTCTCGGGATTCCTCTCCCGTCGATGCCGGGGCCTAAGATCTTGTGTGGAGTCGGTGCCGAACCTGAATATTCCTCTCCAGTGCTGACATGGATCTTGGGGTACTTCTGGAGTCTCCCCAGGCAGTCAGTCCT
>NW_017213551.1:0-15524 GCF_001704415.2 Capra hircus | reverse complement strand
CAGCCAGGTCTTGCCTCAGGGGCTGCTTCCCCTGAGCTGGTGCTGTGGGCGGGAGACACGCAGGATCAGGCCCCAACCACCTGCACATGTCTCTGCTGGGAGGAGAGTGCTAGGGAACCTACGTCTGTCATATACTCTCTGGGCACCCACGGAGACAGCCTTTGGTTCTCCGGGGCTGAAGACGCCTGCCAGGGGCCCTGGAGCCTCGTGCTCTCCGTGCGGCGCTGAGTCTGGGCAGCCAAGCAACCGCTGAAGGATACCTGCTGTTGCCCTCGCTTCCCTCTGACAGAGCTCTCACTGCTGGAGCCCTTGGCAGTGTGCAACCCACCAGCCCCTGAGCCCTCCTCAAGGACGCTTGGACCTAAGTGCAAAGGACAAGCAGCTGAAGCCAGGAAGGCGCCAGTGGCGTCTCCCAGCCTCACACAGGCTGCTCCTTCCTGGGGGAGGGAGCCTAAAAGCAAGGCAAGTCTGGGCAAGGCTCGCCCATGGCAGAAGGGCCCAACGCCAGTAACTCTGCGAGATCGGGGCTCTGAGCAGAGCTAGAGCTCTGCCGAACAGGAGGCCCACTTAGCTCCGTGCAAGCAGGGCTTTCAGCATGACAGGGCTGGGCTGCCTCCTCTTCCCCCTAGGAGGCTCGCTTCCCTGCTGGCTGTGCACTCGCCTATCAGGCGGGGGCTCAGGGCTCCTCCAGCAGGTCTTGCCTCAGGGGCTGCTTCCCCTGAGTTGGGGCTGTGGGCGGGAACCCAGACACGCAGGATCAGGCCCCAACCACCTGCACATGTCTCTGCTGGGGAGGAGAGTGCTAGGGAACCTACGTCTGTCATACACTTTTTGGGCGAACACGGAATCAGCCTCCCGGTGTGCGGGGCTGAAGACCCCAGCCAGGGGCCCTGGGAGCCTGGTGCTCTCCGTGCGGCGCTGAGTCTGGCCGGCCACGCATCCGCTGGAGGAGTCCTGCAGTTGCCCTTCCCTTCCCTCTGACAGAGCTCTCACTGCTGGATCCCTTGGCAGTGTGCAACCCACCAGCCCCTAAGCCCTCCCCAAGGACGCCTGGCACCTAAGTGCAAAGGCAAGGCAGGAGCGGAGCTGAGGCAAGGAAGTAACCAGTGGCGTCTCCCAGCCTCACACAGCCTGCTCTTCCCTGGAGAGGGAGCCTAAAAGCAAGGCAAGTCTGGGCAATGCTCGGCCCCGGCAGAGCAGCCTCGCGCAGGGGACGCTGCCAGATCGGGGCTCTGAGCAGAGCTAGAGCTCTGCCTTACTGGAGGCGCTCTTAGCTCCGTGCAAGCAGGGTTTCAGCTTGAGGGGGCTGGGCTGCCTCCTCTTCCCCCTAGGAGGCTCGCTTCCCTGCTGGCTGTGCACTCGCCTATCAGGCGGGGGCTCAGGGCTCCTCCAGCAGGTCTTGCCTCAGGGGCTGCTTCCCCTGAGTTGGGGATGCGGGCGTGAACCCAGACACGCAGGATCAGGCACCAACCACCTGCACATGTCTCTGTTGGGGAGGAGAGTGCTAGGGAAGCTACGTCTGTCACACACTTTCTAGGCACCCACGGAGTCAGCCTCTAGGTGTGCGGGGCTGCAAACCCCAGCCAGGGGCCCTTGGAACCTGGTGCTCTCCGTGCAGCGCTGAGTCTGGGCAGCCAAGCAACCGCTGAAGGATACCTGCTGTTGCCCTCGCTTCCCTCTGACAGAGCTCTCACTGCTGGAGCCCTTGGCAGTGTGCAACCCACCAGCCCCTGAGCCCTCCTCAAGGACGCTTGGGACCTAAGTGCAAAGGACAAGAGCTGAAGCCAGGAAGGCGGAAGTGGCGTCTCCCAGCCTCACACAGCCTGCTCCTTCCTGGGGAGGGAGCCTAAAAGCAAGGCAAGTCTGGGCAAGGCTCGCCCATGGCAGAACAAGCCCCACGCCAGGAACTCTGTCAGATCGGGCCTCTGAGCAGAGCTAGAGCTCTGCAGTACTGGAGGCGCACTTGGCTCCGTGCAAGCAGGGCTTTCAGCTTGACGGGGCTGGGCTGCCTCCTCTTCCCCCGAGGAGGCTCGCTTCCCTGCTGGCTCTGCACTCGCCTATCAGGCGGGGGCGCAGGGCTCCTCCAGCAGGTCTTGCCTCAGGGGCTGCTTCCCCTGAGCTGGTCCTGTGGGCGGGAACCCAGACACCCAGTATAAGGCCCCAACCACCTGCACATGTCTCTGCTGGGGAGGAGAGTGCTAGGGAACCTACGTCTGTCACACACTCTCAGGGCACCCACAGAGACAGCCTTTGGTTGTCCGGGGCTGCAGACTCCAGCCAGGGGCCCTGGGAGCCTGGTGTTCTCCGTGCGGCGCTGAGTCTGGGCGGCAAAGCAACCGCAGAAGGAGCCCTGCTTTTGCCCTTCGCTTCCCTCTGACAGAGCTCTCACTGATGGAGCCCTTGTCAGTGTGCAACCCAGCAGCCCCTGAGCCCTCCTCAAGGACGCTTGGGAGCTAAGTGCATAGGCAAGGCAGGAGCATAGCTGAAGCCAGGAAGGCGCCAGTGGCGTCTCCCAGCCTCACACAGCCTGCTCCTTCCTGGAGAGGGAGCCTAAAAGCAAGGCAAGTCTGGGCAAGGCTCGCCCATGGCAGAGCAGCCTCGCGACGGGAACTCTGCCAGATCGGGGCTCTGAGCAGAGCTAGAGCTCTGCCGAACTGGAGGCGCACTTGGCTCCGTGCAAGCAAGGCTTTCAGCTTGACGGGGCTGGGCTGCCTCCTCTTCCCCCGAGGAGGCTCGCTTCCCTGCTGGCTCTGCATTCGCCTATCAGGCGGGGGCGCAGGGCTCCTCCAGCAGGTCTTGCCTCAGGGGCTGCTTCCCCTGAGCTGGTGCTGTGGGCGGGAACCCAGACACGCAGGATCAGGCCCCAACCACCTGCACATGTCTCTGCTGGGGAGGAGAGTGCTAGGGAACCTACGTCTGTCATATACTCTCTGGGCACCCACGGAGACAGCCTTTGGTTCTCCGGGGCTGAAGACGCCTGCCAGGGGCCCTGGGAGCCTCGTGCTCTCCGTGCGGCGCTGAGTCTGGGCAGCCAAGCAACCGCTGAAGGATACCTGCTGTTACCCTCGCCTCCCTCTGACAGAGCTCTCACTGCTGGAGCCCTTGGCAGTGTGCAACCCACCAGCCCCTGAGCCCTCCTCAAGGACGCTTGGAACCTAAGGGCAAAGGCAAGGCAGGAGCAGAGCTGAAGGCAGGAAGGCGCCAGTGGCGTCTCCCAGCCTCACACAGGCTGCTCCTTCCTGGGGAGGGAGCCTAAAAGCAAGGCAAGTCTGGGCAAGGCTCGCCCATGGCAGAAGGGCCCAACGCCAGTAACTCTGCGAGATCGGGGCTCTGAGCAGAGCTAGAGCTCTGCCGAACAGGAGGCCCACTTAGCTCCGTGCAAGCAGGGCTTTCAGCATGACAGGGCTGGGCTGCCTCCTCTTCCCCCTAGGAGGCTCGCTTCCCTGCTGGCTGTGCACTCGCCTATCAGGCGGGGGCTCAGGGCTCCTCCAGCAGGTCTTGCCTCAGGGGCTGCTTCCCCTGAGTTGGGGCTGTGGGCGGGAACCCAGACACGCAGGATCAGGCCCCAACCACCTGCACATGTCTCTGCTGGGGAGGAGAGTGCTAGGGAACCTACGTCTGTCATACACTTTTTGGGCGAACACGGAATCAGCCTCCCGGTGTGCGGGGCTGAAGACCCCAGCCAGGGGCCCTGGGAGCCTGGTGCTCTCCGTGCGGCGCTGAGTCTGGCCGGCCACGCATCCGCTGGAGGAGTCCTGCAGTTGCCCTTCCCTTCCCTCTGACAGAGCTCTCACTGCTGGATCCCTTGGCAGTGTGCAACCCACCAGCCCCTAAGCCCTCCCCAAGGACGCCTGGCACCTAAGTGCAAAGGCAAGGCAGGAGCGGAGCTGAGGCAAGGAAGTAACCAGTGGCGTCTCCCAGCCTCACACAGCCTGCTCTTCCCTGGAGAGGGAGCCTAAAAGCAAGGCAAGTCTGGGCAATGCTCGGCCCCGGCAGAGCAGCCTCGCGCAGGGGACGCTGCCAGATCGGGGCTCTGAGCAGAGCTAGAGCTCTGCCTTACTGGAGGCGCTCTTAGCTCCGTGCAAGCAGGGTTTCAGCTTGAGGGGGCTGGGCTGCCTCCTCTTCCCCCTAGGAGGCTCGCTTCCCTGCTGGCTGTGCACTCGCCTATCAGGCGGGGGCTCAGGGCTCCTCCAGCAGGTCTTGCCTCAGGGGCTGCTTCCCCTGAGTTGGGGATGCGGGCGTGAACCCAGACACGCAGGATCAGGCCCCAACCACCTGCACATGTCTCTGTTGGGGAGGAGAGTGCTAGGGAAGCTACGTCTGTCACACACTTTCTAGGCACCCACGGAGTCAGCCTCTAGGTGTGCGGGGCTGCAAACCCCAGCCAGGGGCCCTTGGAACCTGGTGCTCTCCGTGCAGCGCTGAGTCTGGGCAGCCAAGCAACCGCTGAAGGATACCTGCTGTTGCCCTCGCTTCCCTCTGACAGAGCTCTCACTGCTGGAGCCCTTGGCAGTGTGCAACCCACCAGCCCCTGAGCCCTCCTCAAGGACGCTTGGGACCTAAGTGCAAAGGACAAGAGCTGAAGCCAGGAAGGCGGAAGTGGCGTCTCCCAGCCTCACACAGCCTGCTCCTTCCTGGGGAGGGAGCCTAAAAGCAAGGCAAGTCTGGGCAAGGCTCGCCCATGGCAGAACAAGCCCCACGCCAGGAACTCTGTCAGATCGGGCCTCTGAGCAGAGCTAGAGCTCTGCCAGTACTGGAGGCGCACTTGGCTCCGTGCAAGCAGGGCTTTCAGCTTGACGGGGCTGGGCTGCCTCCTCTTCCCCCGAGGAGGCTCGCTTCCCTGCTGGCTCTGCACTCGCCTATCAGGCGGGGGCGCAGGGCTCCTCCAGCAGGTCTTGCCTCAGGGGCTGCTTCCCCTGAGCTGGTCCTGTGGGCGGGAACCCAGACACCCAGTATAAGGCCCCAACCACCTGCACATGTCTCTGCTGGGGAGGAGAGTGCTAGGGAACCTACGTCTGTCACACACTCTCAGGGCACCCACAGAGACAGCCTTTGGTTGTCCGGGGCTGCAGACTCCAGCCAGGGGCCCTGGGAGCCTGGTGTTCTCCGTGCGGCGCTGAGTCTGGGCGGCAAAGCAACCGCAGAAGGAGCCCTGCTTTTGCCCTTCGCTTCCCTCTGACAGAGCTCTCACTGATGGAGCCCTTGTCAGTGTGCAACCCAGCAGCCCCTGAGCCCTCCTCAAGGACGCTTGGGAGCTAAGTGCATAGGCAAGGCAGGAGCATAGCTGAAGCCAGGAAGGCGCCAGTGGCGTCTCCCAGCCTCACACAGCCTGCTCCTTCCTGGAGAGGGAGCCTAAAAGCAAGGCAAGTCTGGGCAAGGCTCGCCCATGGCAGAGCAGCCTCGCGACGGGAACTCTGCCAGATCGGGGCTCTGAGCAGAGCTAGAGCTCTGCCGAACTGGAGGCGCACTTGGCTCCGTGCAAGCAAGGCTTTCAGCTTGACGGGGCTGGGCTGCCTCCTCTTCCCCCGAGGAGGCTCGCTTCCCTGCTGGCTCTGCATTCGCCTATCAGGCGGGGGCGCAGGGCTCCTCCAGCAGGTCTTGCCTCAGGGGCTGCTTCCCCTGAGCTGGTGCTGTGGGCGGGAACCCAGACACGCAGGATCAGGCCCCAACCACCTGCACATGTCTCTGCTGGGGAGGAGAGTGCTAGGGAACCTACGTCTGTCATATACTCTCTGGGCACCCACGGAGACAGCCTTTGGTTCTCCGGGGCTGAAGACGCCTGCCAGGGGCCCTGGGAGCCTCGTGCTCTCCGTGCGGCGCTGAGTCTGGGCAGCCAAGCAACCGCTGAAGGATACCTGCTGTTACCCTCGCCTCCCTCTGACAGAGCTCTCACTGCTGGAGCCCTTGGCAGTGTGCAACCCACCAGCCCCTGAGCCCTCCTCAAGGACGCTTGGAACCTAAGGGCAAAGGCAAGGCAGGAGCAGAGCTGAAGGCAGGAAGGCGCCAGTGGCGTCTCCCAGCCTCACACAGGCTGCTCCTTCCTGGGGAGGGAGCCTAAAAGCAAGGCAAGTCTGGGCAAGGCTCGCCCATGGCAGAAGGGCCCAACGCCAGTAACTCTGCGAGATCGGGGCTCTGAGCAGAGCTAGAGCTCTGCCGAACAGGAGGCCCACTTAGCTCCGTGCAAGCAGGGCTTTCAGCATGACAGGGCTGGGCTGCCTCCTCTTCCCCCTAGGAGGCTCGCTTCCCTGCTGGCTGTGCACTCGCCTATCAGGCGGGGGCTCAGGGCTCCTCCAGCAGGTCTTGCCTCAGGGGCTGCTTCCCCTGAGTTGGGGCTGTGGGCGGGAACCCAGACACGCAGGATCAGGCCCCAACCACCTGCACATGTCTCTGCTGGGGAGGAGAGTGCTAGGGAACCTACGTCTGTCATACACTTTTTGGGCGAACACGGAATCAGCCTCCCGGTGTGCGGGGCTGAAGACCCCAGCCAGGGGCCCTGGGAGCCTGGTGCTCTCCGTGCGGCGCTGAGTCTGGCCGGCCACGCATCCGCTGGAGGAGTCCTGCAGTTGCCCTTCCCTTCCCTCTGACAGAGCTCTCACTGCTGGATCCCTTGGCAGTGTGCAACCCACCAGCCCCTAAGCCCTCCCCAAGGACGCCTGGCACCTAAGTGCAAAGGCAAGGCAGGAGCGGAGCTGAGGCAAGGAAGTAACCAGTGGCGTCTCCCAGCCTCACACAGCCTGCTCTTCCCTGGAGAGGGAGCCTAAAAGCAAGGCAAGTCTGGGCAATGCTCGGCCCCGGCAGAGCAGCCTCGCGCAGGGGACGCTGCCAGATCGGGGCTCTGAGCAGAGCTAGAGCTCTGCCTTACTGGAGGCGCTCTTAGCTCCGTGCAAGCAGGGTTTCAGCTTGAGGGGGCTGGGCTGCCTCCTCTTCCCCCTAGGAGGCTCGCTTCCCTGCTGGCTGTGCACTCGCCTATCAGGCGGGGGCTCAGGGCTCCTCCAGCAGGTCTTGCCTCAGGGGCTGCTTCCCCTGAGTTGGGGATGCGGGCGTGAACCCAGACACGCAGGATCAGGCCCCAACCACCTGCACATGTCTCTGTTGGGGAGGAGAGTGCTAGGGAAGCTACGTCTGTCACACACTTTCTAGGCACCCACGGAGTCAGCCTCTAGGTGTGCGGGGCTGCAAACCCCAGCCAGGGGCCCTTGGAACCTGGTGCTCTCCGTGCAGCGCTGAGTCTGGGCAGCCAAGCAACCGCTGAAGGATACCTGCTGTTGCCCTCGCTTCCCTCTGACAGAGCTCTCACTGCTGGAGCCCTTGGCAGTGTGCAACCCACCAGCCCCTGAGCCCTCCTCAAGGACGCTTGGGACCTAAGTGCAAAGGACAAGAGCTGAAGCCAGGAAGGCGGAAGTGGCGTCTCCCAGCCTCACACAGCCTGCTCCTTCCTGGGGAGGGAGCCTAAAAGCAAGGCAAGTCTGGGCAAGGCTCGCCCATGGCAGAACAAGCCCCACGCCAGGAACTCTGTCAGATCGGGCCTCTGAGCAGAGCTAGAGCTCTGCCAGTACTGGAGGCGCACTTGGCTCCGTGCAAGCAGGGCTTTCAGCTTGACGGGGCTGGGCTGCCTCCTCTTCCCCCGAGGAGGCTCGCTTCCCTGCTGGCTCTGCACTCGCCTATCAGGCGGGGGCGCAGGGCTCCTCCAGCAGGTCTTGCCTCAGGGGCTGCTTCCCCTGAGCTGGTCCTGTGGGCGGGAACCCAGACACCCAGGTATACAGGCCCCAACCACCTGCACATGTCTCTGCTGGGGAGGAGAGTGCTAGGGAACCTACGTCTGTCACACACTCTCAGGGCACCCACAGAGACAGCCTTTGGTTGTCCGGGGCTGCAGACTCCAGCCAGGGGCCCTGGGAGCCTGGTGTTCTCCGTGCGGCGCTGAGTCTGGGCGGCAAAGCAACCGCAGAAGGAGCCCTGCTTTTGCCCTTCGCTTCCCTCTGACAGAGCTCTCACTGATGGAGCCCTTGTCAGTGTGCAACCCAGCAGCCCCTGAGCCCTCCTCAAGGACGCTTGGGAGCTAAGTGCATAGGCAAGGCAGGAGCATAGCTGAAGCCAGGAAGGCGCCAGTGGCGTCTCCCAGCCTCACACAGCCTGCTCCTTCCTGGAGAGGGAGCCTAAAAGCAAGGCAAGTCTGGGCAAGGCTCGCCCATGGCAGAGCAGCCTCGCGACGGGAACTCTGCCAGATCGGGGCTCTGAGCAGAGCTAGAGCTCTGCCGAACTGGAGGCGCACTTGGCTCCGTGCAAGCAAGGCTTTCAGCTTGACGGGGCTGGGCTGCCTCCTCTTCCCCCGAGGAGGCTCGCTTCCCTGCTGGCTCTGCATTCGCCTATCAGGCGGGGGCGCAGGGCTCCTCCAGCAGGTCTTGCCTCAGGGGCTGCTTCCCCTGAGCTGGTGCTGTGGGCGGGAACCCAGACACGCAGGATCAGGCCCCAACCACCTGCACATGTCTCTGCTGGGGAGGAGAGTGCTAGGGAACCTACGTCTGTCATATACTCTCTGGGCACCCACGGAGACAGCCTTTGGTTCTCCGGGGCTGAAGACGCCTGCCAGGGGCCCTGGGAGCCTCGGTGCTCTCCGTGCGGCGCTGAGTCTGGGCAGCCAAGCAACCGCTGAAGGATACCTGCTGTTACCCTCGCCTCCCTCTGACAGAGCTCTCACTGCTGGAGCCCTTGGCAGTGGTGCAACCCACCAGCCCCTGAGCCCTCCTCAAGGACGCTTGGAACCTAAGGGCAAAGGCAAGGCAGGAGCAGAGCTGAAGGCAGGAAGGCGCCAGTGGCGTCTCCCAGCCTCACACAGGCTGCTCCTTCCTGGGGAGGGAGCCTAAAAGCAAGGCAAGTCTGGGCAAGGCTCGCCCATGGCAGAAGGGCCCAACGCCAGTAACTCTGGCGAGATCGGGGCTCTGAGCAGAGCTAGAGCTCTGCCGAACAGGAGGCCCACTTAGCTCCGTGCAAGCAGGGCTTTCAGCATGACAGGGCTGGGCTGCCTCCTCTTCCCCTAGGAGGCTCGCTTCCCTGCTGGCTGTGCACTCGCCTATCAGGCGGGGGCTCAGGGCTCCTCCAGCAGGTCTTGCCTCAGGGGCTGCTTCCCCTGAGTTGGGGCTGTGGGCGGGAACCCAGACACGCAGGATCAGGCCCCAACCACCTGCACATGTCTCTGCTGGGGAGGAGAGTGCTAGGGAACCTACGTCTGTCATACACTTTTTGGGCGAACACGGAATCAGCCTCCCGGTGTGCGGGGCTGAAGACCCCAGCCAGGGGCCCTGGGAGCCTGGTGCTCTCCGTGCGGCGCTGAGTCTGGGCCGGCCACGCATCCGCTGGAGGAGTCCTGCAGTTGCCCTTCCCTTCCCTCTGACAGAGCTCTCACTGCTGGATCCCTTGGCAGTGTGCAACCCACCAGCCCCTAAGCCCTCCCCAAGGACGCCTGGCACCTAAGTGCAAAGGCAAGGCAGGAGCGGAGCTGAGGCAAGGAAGTAACCAGTGGCGTCTCCCAGCCTCACACAGCCTGCTCTTCCCTGGAGAGGGAGCCTAAAAGCAAGGCAAGTCTGGGGCAATGCTCGGCCCCGGCAGAGCAGCCTCGCGCAGGGGACGCTGCCAGATCGGGGCTCTGAGCAGAGCTTAGAGCTCTGCCTTACTGGAGGCGCTCTTAGCTCCGTGCAAGCAGGGTTTCAGCTTGAGGGGCTGGGCTGCCTCCTCTTCCCCCTAGGAGGCTCGCTTCCCTGCTGGCTGTGCACTCGCCTATCAGGCGGGGGCTCAGGGCTCCTCCAGCAGGTCTTGCCTCAGGGGCTGCTTCCCCTGAGTTGGGGATGCGGGCGTGAACCCAGACACGCAGGATCAGGCCCCAACCACCTGCACATGTCTCTGTTGGGGGAGGAGAGTGCTAGGGAAGCTACGTCTGTCACACACTTTCTAGGCACCCACGGAGTCAGCCCTCTAGGTGTGCGGGGCTGCAAACCCCAGCCAGGGGCCCTTGGAACCTGGTGCTCTCCGTGCAGCGCTTGAGTCTGGGCAGCCAAGCAACCGCTGAAGGATACCTGCTGTTGCCCTCTCGCTTCCCTCTGACAGAGCTCTCACTGCTGGAGCCCTTGGCAGTGTGCAACCCACCAGCCCCTGAGCCCTCCTCAAGGACGCTTGGACCTAAGTGCAAAGCAGGCAAGAGCTGAAGCCAGGAAGGCGGAAGTGGCGTCTCCCAGCCTCACACAGCCTGCTCCTTCCTGGGAGAGGGAGCCTAAAAGCAAGGCAAGTCTGGGCAAGGCTCGCCCATGGGCAGAGCAGCCTCCGACGCCAGGAACTCTGCCAGATCGGGGCTCTGAGCAGAGCTAGAGCTCTGCCGTACTGGAGGCGCACTTGGCTCCGTGCAAGCAGGGCTTTCAGCTTGACGGGGGCTGGGCTGCCTCCTCTTCCCCCGAGGAGGCTCGCTTCCCTGCTGGCTCTGCACTTCGCCTATCAGGCGGGGGGCGCAGGGCTCCTCCAGCAGGTCTTGCCTCAGGGGCTGCTTCCCCTGAGCTGGTCCTGTGGCGGGAACCCAGACACGCAGGATCAGGCCCCAACCACCTGCACATGTCTCTGCTTGGGGAGGAGAGTGCTAGGGAACCTACGTCTGTCATATACTCTCTGGGCCACCCACGGAGACAGCCTTTGGTTCTCCGGGGCTGAAGACGCCTGCCAGGGGCCCTGGGAGCCTGGTGCTCTCCGTGCGGCCGCTGAGTCTGGGCAGCCAAGCAACCGCTGAAGGATACCTGCTGTTACCCTCGCCTCCCTCTGACAGAGCTCTCACTGCTGGAGCCCTTGGCAGTGTGCAACCCACCAGCCCCTGAGCCCTCCTCAAGGACGCTTGGAACCTAAGGCAAAGGCAAGGCAGGAGCAGAGCTGAAGCCAGGAAGGCGCCAGTGGCGTCTCCCAGCCTCACACAGCCTGCTCCTTCCTGGGAGGGAGCCTAAAAGCAAGGCAAGTCTGGGCAAGGCTCGCCCATGGAGCAGCCCCAACGCAGAACTCTGCCAGATCGGGGCTCTGAGCAGAGCTAGAGCTCTGCCGAACTGGAGGCGCACTTAGCTCCGTGCAAGCAGGGCTTTCAGCTTGACGGGGCTGGGCTGCCTCCTCTTCCCCCTAGGAGGCTCGCTTCCCTGCTGGCTGTGCACTCGCCTATCAGGCGGGGGGCTCAGGGCTCCTCCAGCAGGTCTTGCCTCAGGGGCTGCTTCCCCTGAGTTGGGGCTGTGGGCGGGAACCCAGACACGCAGGATCAGGCCCCAACCACCTGCACATGTCTCTGCTGGGGAGGAGAGTGCTAGGGAACCTACGTCTGTCATACACTTTCTGGGCAACACGGAACAGCCTGGTGTGCGGGGCTGAAGACCCCAGCCAGGGGCCCTGGGAGCCTGGTGCTCTCCGTGCGGCGCTGAGTCTGGCCGGCCAGCAACCGCTGAAGGAGTCCTGCAGTTGCCCTTCCCTTCCCTCTGACAGAGCTCTCACTGCTGGAGCCCTTGGCAGTGTGCAACCCACCAGCCCCCTAAGCCCTCCCAAGGACGCCTGGCACCTAAGTGCAAAGGCAAGGCAGGAGCAGAGCTGAGGCAGGAAGCCAGTGGCGTCTCCCAGCCTCACACAGCCTGCCTTCCTGGGAGGGAGCCTAAAAGCAAGGCAAGTCTGGGCAAGGCTCGCCCCGGCAGAGCAGCCTCGCGCAGGGGACTCTGCCAGATCGGGGCTCTGAGCAGAGCTAGAGCTCTGCCTTACTGGAGGCGCACTTAGCTCCGTGCAAGCAGGGTTTCAGCTTGAGGGGGCTGGGCTGCCTCCTCTTCCCCCTAGGAGGCTCGCTTCCCTGCTGGCTGTGCACTCGCCTATCAGGCGGGGGCTCAGGGCTCCTCCAGCAGGTCTTGCCTCAGGGGCTGCTTCCCCTGAGTTGGGGATGCGGGCGGAACCCAGACACGCAGGATCAGGCCCCAACCACCTGCACATGTCTCTGCTGGGGAGGAGAGTGCTAGGGAACCTACGTCTGTCACACACTTTCTGGGCACCCACGGAGTCAGCCTTGGTGTGCGGGGCTGCAAACCCCAGCCAGGGGCCCTTGGAGCCTGGTGCTCTCCGTGCGGCGCTGAGTCTGGGCAGCCAAGCAACCGCTGAAGGATCCTGCTGTTGCCCTCGCTTCCCTCTGACAGAGCTCTCACTGCTGGAGCCCTTGGCAGTGTGCAACCCACCAGCCCCTGAGCCCTCCTCAAGGACGGGGACCTAAGTGCAAAGGCAAGGCAGGAAGCCAGGAAGGAAGAAGTGGCGTCTCCCAGCCTCACACAGCCTGCTCCTTCCTGGGGAGGGAGCCTAAAAGCAAGGCAAGTCTGGGCAAGGCTCGCCCATGGCAGAGCAGCCCGCAGGAACTCTGCCAGATCGGGCTCTGAGCAGAGCTAGAGCTCTGCCGTACTGGAGGCGCACTTGGCTCCGTGCAAGCAGGGCTTTCAGCTTGACGGGGCTGGGCTGCCTCCTCTTCCCCCGAGGAGGCTCGCTTCCCTGCTGGCTCTGCACTCGCCTATCAGGCGGGGGCGCAGGGCTCCTCCAGCAGGTCTTGCCTCAGGGGCTGCTTCCCCTGAGCTGGTCTGTGGGCGGGAACCCAGACACGCAGGATCAGGCCCCAACCACCTGCACATGTCTCTGCTGGGGAGGAGAGTGCTAGGGAACCTACGTCTGTCATACACTCTCTGGGCACCCACGGAGACAGCCTTTGGTTCTCCGGGGCTGAAGACGCCTGCCAGGGGCCCTGGGAGCCTGGTGCTCTCCGTGCGGCGCTGAGTCTGGGCAGCCAAGCAACCGCTGAAGGATACCTGCTGTTACCTCTTCCCTCTGACAGAGCTCTCACTGCTGGAGCCCTTGGCAGTGTGCAACCCACCAGCCCCTGAGCCCTCCTCAAGGACGCTTGGACCTAAGGGCAAAGGCAAGGCAGGAGCAGAGCTGAAGGCAGGAAGGCGCCAGTGGCGTCTCCCAGCCTCACACAGGCTGCTCCTTCCTGGGGAGGGAGCCTAAAAGCAAGGCAAGTCTGGGCAAGGCTCGCCCATGGCAGAAGGGCCCAACGCCAGAACTCTGCGAGATCGGGGCTCTGAGCAGAGCTAGAGCTCTGCCGAACAGGAGGCCCACTTAGCTCCGTGCAAGCAGGGCTTTCAGCATGACAGGGCTGGGCTGCCTCCTCTTCCCCCTAGGAGGCTCGCTTCCCTGCTGGCTGTGCACTCGCCTATCAGGCGGGGGGCTCAGGGCTCCTCCAGCAGGTCTTGCCTCAGGGGCTGCTTCCCCTGAGTTGGGGCTGTGGGCGGGAACCCAGACACGCAGGATCAGGCCCCAACCACCTGCACATGTCTCTGCTGGGGAGGAGAGTGCTAGGGAACCTACGTCTGTCATACACTTTTTGGGCAACACGGAATCAGCCTCCCGGTGTGCGGGGCTGAAGACCCCAGCCAGGGGCCCTGGGAGCCTGGTGCTCTCCGTGCGGCGCTGAGTCTGGCGGCCACGCATCCGCTGGAGGAGTCCTGCAGTTGCCCTTCCCTTCCCTCTGACAGAGCTCTCACTGCTGGATCCCTTGGCAGTGTGCAACCCACCAGCCCCTAAGCCCTCCCAAGGACGCCTGGCACCTAAGTGCAAAGGCAAGGCAGGAGCGGAGCTGAGGCAAGGAAGTAACCAGTGGCGTCTCCCAGCCTCACACAGCCTGCTCTTCCTGGAGAGGGAGCCTAAAAGCAAGGCAAGTCTGGGCAATGCTCGCCCCGGCAGAGCAGCCTCGCCAGGGGACGCTGCCAGATCGGGGCTCTGAGCAGAGCTAGAGCTCTGCCTTACTGGAGGCGCACTTAGCTCCGTGCAAGCAGGGTTTCAGCTTGAGGGGGCTGGGCTGCCTCCTCTTCCCCCGAGGAGGCTCGCTTCCCTGCTGGCTGTGCACTCGCCTATCAGGCGGGGGCTCAGGGCTCCTCCAGCAGGTCTTGCCTCAGGGGCTGCTTCCCCTGAGCTGGGGCTGGGCGGAACCCAGACACGCAGGATCAGGCCCCAACCACCTGCACATGTCTCTGCTGGGGAGGAGAGTGCTAGGGAACCTACGTCTGTCACACACTTTCTGGGCACCCACGGAGTCAGCCTTGGTGTCCGGGGCTGAAGACCCAGCCAGGGCCCTTGGAGCCTGGTGCTCTCCGTGCGGCGCTGAGTCTGGGCAGCCAAGCAACCGCTGAAGGATACCTGCTGTTACCCTCGCCTTCCCTCTGACAGAGCTCTCACTGCTGGAGCCCTTGGCAGTGTGCAACCCACCAGCCCCTGAGCCCTCCTCAAGGACGCTTGGGACCTAAGGCAAAGGACAAGAGCTGAAGCAGGAAGGCGCCAGTGGCGTCTCCCAGCCTCACACAGGCTGCTCCTTCCTGGGGAGGGAGCCTAAAAGCAAGGCAAGTCTGGGCAAGGCTCGCCCATGGCAGAAGGGCCCAACGCCAGTAACTCTGCGAGATCGGGGCTCTGAGCAGAGCTAGAGCTCTGCCGAACAGGAGGCCCACTTAGCTCCGTGCAAGCAGGGCTTTCAGCATGACAGGGCTGGGCTGCCTCCTCTTCCCCCTAGGAGGCTCGCTTCCCTGCTGGCTGTGCACTCGCCTATCAGGCGGGGGCTCAGGGCTCCTCCAGCAGGTCTTGCCTCAGGGGCTGCTTCCCCTGAGTTGGGGCTGTGGGCGGGAACCCAGACACGCAGGATCAGGCCCCAACCACCTGCACATGTCTCTGCTGGGGAGGAGAGTGCTAGGGAACCTACGTCTGTCATACACTTTTTGGGCGAACACGGAATCAGCCTCCCCGTGTGCGGGGCTGAAGACCCCAGCCAGGGGCCCTGGGAGCCTGGTGCTCTCCGTGCGGCGCTGAGTCTGGCCGGCCACGCATCCGCTGGAGGAGTCCTGCAGTTGCCCTTCCCTTCCCTCTGACAGAGCTCTCACTGCTGGATCCCTTGGCAGTGTGCAACCCACCAGCCCCTAAGCCCTCCCAAGGACGCCTGGCACCTAAGTGCAAAGGCAAGGCAGGAGCGGAGCTGAGGCAAGGAAGTAACCAGTGGCGTCTCCCAGCCTCACACAGCCTGCTCTTCCCTGGAGAGGGAGCCTAAAAGCAAGGCAAGTCTGGGCAATGCTCGGCCCCGGCAGAGCAGCCTCGCGCAGGGGACGCTGCCAGATCGGGGCTCTGAGCAGAGCTAGAGCTCTGCCTTACTGGAGGCGCTCTTAGCTCCGTGCAAGCAGGGTTTCAGCTTGAGGGGGCTGGGCTGCCTCCTCTTCCCCTAGGAGGCTCGCTTCCCTGCTGGCTGTGCACTCGCCTATCAGGCGGGGGCTCAGGGCTCCTCCAGCAGGTCTTGCCTCAGGGGCTGCTGCTTCCCCTGAGTTGGGGATGCGGGCGTGAACCCAGACACGCAGGATCAGGCCCCAACCACCTGCACATGTCTCTGTTGGGGAGGAGAGTGCTGGGAAGCTACGTCTGTCACACACTTTCTAGGCACCCACGGAGTCAGCCTCTAG
>NW_017213550.1:0-15524 GCF_001704415.2 Capra hircus | reverse complement strand
CCATCGCATCTCAAGAGGAGGCGCTCTCCACAGGAAAGGCGAGAGGAACTCCAGGGTCGTGCCACCATTCCAGAGTCCCCAGATGTCTAGTCCATTCAAGGGAAACTGTTTCCCTGCACTGCCTCGACTTTCAAGCCGAGGATCGACTCACACCACGGTGGCACGTGGGACAGCCTGTGGGAAAGCCTCGTGGGAAAGCCTCGTGGGAAAGCCTCGCCTTGAGGGAAAGCAGATCCTTGATCCACGCGAAGGGAGCGTGACACTGCTGCTACAGCTCGGAGGAAAACGCACGTGCATGCCCACTCGAGACGAGGACTGACTCCCCTGGGGAGACTCCAGAAGTACCCCAAGATCCATGTCAGCACTGGAGAGGAATCCTCAGGTTCCGGCACCGACTCCACAAGGTCTTAGGCCCCGGCATCGACGGGAGAGGAATCCCGAGAGGCCCCCGAGCAACTCGCATGGGGACTGGCCTTTCCTGAGGCCACCAGAGCGGGTCCCTGAGGTCCCCGTCGTAAGTCGAGAGCACCTGCCGCAACTCGAGAAAATCAGGAGGTTCTCCCTCCAGGCGAGATGAGGCCCATTTCCGCTGAGGCGTCTCGAGGCTAATCACATCTAACATCTGGAACTTCCAAAGGGTCCTTCACACCCTTGCTGCAACTCAAGAAGTTCCCCGACATACCCGTCTCCACTCGAGGAAGCACGAGAGTCCCGCCCACATCCAGAGGAGCCCGTTTCCGCTCCTAGCTCGAGAGGAGGGATCCTTTCCCTGCGTGGTCGGGAAAGAATTCCCGCGTTCCCGTCGCATCTCAAGAGGAGGCGCTCTCCACAGGAAAGGCGAGAGGAACTCCAGGGTCGTGCCACCATTCCCAGAGTCCCCCAGATGTCTCAGTCCATTCCAGGGAAACCTGTTTTCCCTGCACTGCCTCGACTTTCAAGCCGAGGATCGACTCACACCACGGTGGCACGTGGGACAGCCCTGTGGGAAAGCCTCGTGGGAAAGCCGATCCTTGATCCACGCGAAGGGAAGCGTGACACTGCTGCTACTGCTCGGGAGGAAAGCGCACGTGCATGCCCCCACTCGAGACGAGGACTGACTCCCCTGGGGAGACTCCAGAAGTACCCCAAGATCCATGTCAGCACTGGAGAGGAATCCTCAGGTTCCGGCACCGACTCCACACAAGGTCTTAGGCCCCGGCATCGACGGGAGAGGAATCCCGAGAGGCCCCCGAGCAACTCGCATGGGGACTGGCCTTTCCTGAGGCCACCAGAGCGGGTCCCTGAGGTCCCCGTCGTAAGTCGAGAGCACCTGCCGCAACTCGAGAAAATCCAGGAGGTTCTCCCCTCCAGGCGAGATGAGGCCCATTTCCGCTGAGGCGTCTCGAGGCTAATCACACTAACATCTGGAACTTCCAAAGGGTCCTTCACACCCTTGCTGCAACTCAAGAAGTTCCCCGACATACCCGTCTCCACTCGAGAGGAAGCACGAGAGTCCCGCCCACATCCAGAGGAGCCCCGTTTCCGCCTCCTAGCTCGAGAGGAGGGATCCTTTCCAAAGAGGATCTTAGCTTCAAGTGCTTCCTCTCGAGTGGAGACGGGTATGTCGGGAAGAGTTGCAGCAAGGGGACCCTTTGGAAGTTCCAGAGTTAGGTGTGATTAGCCTCGAGACGCCTCAGCGGAAATGGGCCTCATCTCGCCTGGAGGGGAGAACCTCCTGGATTTTCTCGAGTTGCGGCAGGTGCTCTCGACTTACGACGGGGACCTCAGGGACCCGCTCTGGTGGCCTCAGGAAAGGCCAGTCCCCATGCGAGTTGCTCGGGGCCTCTCGGGATTCTCTCCCTCGATGCCGGAAGACCTTGTGTGGAGTCGGTGCCGGAACCTGAGGATTCCTCTCCAGTGCTGACATGGATCTTGGGGTACTTCTGGAGTCTCCCCAGGGGAGTCAGTCCTCGTCTCGAGTGGGGCATGCACGTGCGCTTTCCTCCCGAGCTGTAGCAGCAGTGTCACGCTTCCCTTCGCGTGGATCAAGGGATCTGTGGCTTTCCCACGAGGCTTTCCCACAGGGCTGTCCCACGTGCCACCGTGGTGTGAGTCGATCCTCGGCTTGAAAGTCGAGGCAGTGCAGGGAAAACAGGTTTCCCTGGAATGGACTGAGACATCTGGGGGACTCTGGGAATGGTGGCACGACCCTGGAGTTCCTCTCGCCTTTCCTGTGGAGAGCGCCTCCTCTTGAGATGCGACGGGAACGCCGGGAATTCTTCCCGACCACGCAGGGAAAGGATCCCTCCTCTCGAGCTAGGAGGCGGAAACGGGGCTCCTCTGGATGTGGGCGGACTCTCGTGCTTCCTCGAGTGGAGACGGGTATGTCGGGGAACTTCTTGAGTTGCAGCAAGGGTGTGAAGGACCCTTGGAAGTTCCAGATGTTAGATGTGATTAGCCTCGAGACGCCTCAGCGGAAATGGGCCTCATCTCGCCTGGAGGGGAGAACCTCCTGGATTTTCTCGAGTTGCGGCAGGTGCTCTCGACTTACGACGGGGACCTCAGGGACCCGCTCTGGTGGCCTCAGGAAAGGCCAGTCCCCATGCGAGTTGCTCGGGGGCCTCTCGGGATTCCTCTCCGTCGATGCCGGGCCTAAGACCTTTGTGGAGTCGGTGCGGAACCTGAGGATTCCTCTCCAGTGCTGACATGGATCTTGGGGTTTCTCTGGAGTCTCTAGGGGAGTCAGTCCTCGTCTCGATTGGGGCATGCACGTGCGTTTTTCCTCCGAGCTGTAGCAGGCAGTGTCACCTCCCTTCGCGTGGATCAGGATCTGGCTTTCTGAGGCTTTCCCTCGAGGCTTTCCCACGAGGCTTTCCCACAGGGCTGTCCAGTGCCACCGTGTGTGAGTCGATCCTCGGCTTGAAAGTCGAGGCAGTGCAGGGAAAACAGGTTTTCCCTGAATGGACTGAGACATCTGGGGACTCTGGGAATGGTGCACGAACCCTGGAGTTCTCTCGCCTTTCCTGTGGAGAGCGCCTCCTCTTGAGATGCGACGGAACACCGGGAATTCTTTCCCGACCACGCAGGGAAAGGATCCCTCCTCTCGAGCTAGGAGGCGGAAACGGGGCTCCTCTGGATGTGGCCGACTCTCGTGCTCCTCTCGAGTGAGACGGGTATGTCGGGGAACTTCTTGAGTTGCAGCAAGGGTGTGAAGGACCCTTTGGAAGTTCCAGATGTTAGATGTGATTAGGCCTCAAGACGCCTCAGCGGAAAATGGGCCTCATCTCGCCTGGAGGGGAGAACTCCTGATTTTCTCGAGTTGCGGCAGGTGCTCTCGACTTACGACGGGGACCTCAGGGACCCGCTCTGGTGGCCTCAGGAAAGGCCGTCCCCATGCGAGTTGCTCGGGGCCTCTCGGGATCCTCTCCCTCAATGCCGGGGCCTCAGATCTTGTGGAGTCGGTGCCGGAACCTGAGATTCCTCTCCAGTGCTGACATGGATCTTGGGGTACTTCTGGAGTCTCCCAGGGGAGTCAGTCCTCGTCTCGAGTGGGGGCATGCACGTGCGCTCCCGAGCTGTAGCAGGAGTGTCACGCTTCCCTTCTTGTGGATCAAGGGTTCAGGGGTTTACCTCGAGGCTTTCCATGAGGCTTTCCCACGAGGCTTTCCCACAGGGCTGTCTCACGTGCCACCGTTGTATGAGTCGATCCTCGCTTGAAAGTCGAGGCAGTGCAGGAAAACTGTTTCCCTGGCTTGGACTGAGGCATCTGGGGGACTCTGGAATGGTGGCACGACCCTGGAGTTCCCTCTCGCTTTCCTGTGGAGAGCGCCTCCTCTTGAGATGCGACGGGAACGCCAGGAATACTTACCGACCACGTATGGAAAGGATCCCTCCTCTGGAACTATGAGGCGGAAACGGGCTCCTCTGGATGTGGGCGGGACTCTCGTGCTTCCTCTCGAGGGGAAACGGGTATGTCGAGGAACTTCTTGAGTTGCAGCAAGGGTGTGAAAGACGCTTTGGAAGTTCCAGAGGTTAGGTGTGATTAGTCTCGAGACGCCTCAGCACAAATGGGCCTCATGTCGCCTGAAGGGGAGAACCTCCTGAATTTTCTCGAGTTGCGGCAGGTGCTGTGGACTTAAGACGGGGTCCTCAGGGACCCGCTCTGGTGGCCTCAGGAAAGGCCAAGTCACCATGCGATTGCTCGGGGGCCTCTCGGGATTCCTCTCCGTCGATGCCGGCGCCTTATACCTGTGTGGAGTCGGTGCCGGAACCTGGAAAACCTCTCCAGTGCTTACATGGACCTTGGGTACTTCTGGAGTCTCCAGGTGAGTCAGTCCTCGTCTCTAGTGGATGCATGCACGTGCAATTTCCTCCAGAGCTGTAGCATCAGTGTCACGCTTCCCTTCGGTGGATCCAGGAATCTGTGGCTTTCCGTGGAGGCTTTCTCACGAGGCTTTGCCACGAGGCTTTCCACGACGTTTACCACTGGGCTGTCTCACTGCCACCGTGTTGTGAGTCGTCCTTGGCTTGAAAGTCGAGGCAGTGCTGGGAAACTGGTTTCCCTGTTATGGACTGAGCATCTGGGGACTCTGGGAATGGTGGCACGACCCTGGAGTTCCTCTCGCCTTTCCTGTGGAGAGCGCCTCCTCTTGAGATGCGACGGAACGCCGGGAATTCTTTCCCGACCACGCAGGGAAAGGATCCCTCCTCTCGAGCTAGGAGCAGAAACGGGTCTCCTCTGGATGTGGGCGGGACTCTCGTGCTTCCTTTCGAGTGGAGCCGGTAAGTCGGGAACTTCTTGAGTTGGCAGCAAGGGTGTGAAGGACCCTTTGGAAGTTCCAGAGGTTAGCTGTGATTAGCCTCGAGAAGCCTCAGCGGAAATGTCCTCATCTCGCCTGGAGGGGAGAACCTCCTGGATTTTCTCGAGTTGCGGCAGGTGCTCTCGACTTACGACGGGGACCTCAGGGACCCGCTCTGGTGGCCTCAGGAAAGGCCAGTCCCATGCGAGTTGCTCGGGCCTCTCGGGATTCCTCTCCCTCGATGCCGGGGCTAAGACCTTGAGTGGATCGGTGCCGAACCTGTGGATTCCTCTCCAGTGCTGACATGGATCTTGGGGTACTTCTGGAGTCTCCCCAGGAGAGTCAGTCCTCGTCTCGAGTGGGGGCATGCACGTGCGCTTTCCTCCGAGCTGTAGCAGCAGTGTCACGCTTCCTTCGCGTGGATCAAGGCATCAGGGGCTTTCCCTCGAGGCTTTCCCACGAGGCTTTCCCAGGAGGCTTTCCCAACAGGACTGTCCCACGTGCCACCGTGGTGTGAGTCGATCCTCGGCTTGAAAGTCGAGGCAGTCCAGGGAAAACAGGTTTCCCTGGAATGGACTGAGAATCTGGGGGACTCTGCGATGTGGCACGACCTGGAGTTTCCTCTCGCCTTTCCTGTGGAGAGCGCCTCCTTGACTTGCGACGGGAATGCCGGAATTCTTTCCGGAACACGCGGAAAAGGTCCTCCTCTCGAGCTAAGGAGGCGGAAACGGGGCTCCTCTGGATGTGGGCGGGACTCTCGTGCTTCCTCTCGAGTGAGACGGGTATGTCGGGGAACTTCTTGAGTTGCAGCAAGGTGTGAAGGACCCTTTGGAAGTTCCAGAGTTTAGGTGTGATTAGCCTCAAGACGCCTCATGGAAATGGGCCTCATCTCGCCTGGAGGGGAAACCTCCTGGATTTTCTCGAGTTGCGGCAGGTGCTCTCGACTTAACGACGGGGACCTCAGGGACCGCTCTGGTGGCCTCAGGAAAGGCCAGTCCCATGCGAGTTGCTCGGGGCCTCTCGGATTCCTCTCCGTCGATGCTGGGGCCTAAGACCTTGTGTGGAGTCGTGCCGGAACCTGAGGATTCCTCTCCAGTGCTGACATGGATCTTGGGTGGGTACTTCTAGAGTCTCCTCAGTGGGATGCAGTCCTTCTCCCCAAAATTCGTGGTGGCACGTCAGGAAAGTGGGAAAGCCTCGAGGGAAAGATCCCTTGATCCACGCAGCGTGACACTGCTGCTACAGCTCGGGAGGAAAGCGCACGTGCATGCCCCACTCGAGACGAGGACTGACCCCTGGGGAGACTCCAGAAGCCCAAGATCCATGTCAGCACTGGAGAGGAATCCTCAGGTTCCGGCACGACTCCACACAAGGCTTAGGCCCAGCATCGACCCGAGAGGCCCCGAGCAACTCGCAGGGGACTGGCCTTTCCTGAGGCCACCAGAGCGGGTCCCTGAGGTCCCCGTCGTAAGTCGAGAGCACCTGCCGCAACTCGAGAAAATCCAGGAGGTTCTCCCCTCCAGGCGAGATGAGGCCCATTTCCGCTGAGGCGTCTCGAGGCTAATCACACCTAAACTCTGGAACTTCCAAAGGGTCCTTCACACCCTTGCTGCAACTCAAGAAGTTCCCCGACATACCCGTCTCCACTCGAGAGGAAGCACGAGAGTCCCGCCCACATCCAGAGGAGCCCCGTTTCCGCCTCCTAGCTCGAGAG
The DNA here is from genome assembly GCF_001704415.2 of Capra hircus. Taxonomy (NCBI): domain Eukaryota; kingdom Metazoa; phylum Chordata; class Mammalia; order Artiodactyla; family Bovidae; genus Capra; species Capra hircus. The sequence goes on along the minus strand of NW_017213550.1, from coordinate 9,032 downwards.
GAGGATCCTTTCCCTGCGTGGTCGGGAAAGAATTCCCGGCGTTCCCGTCGCATCTCAAGGAGGCGCTCTCCACAGGAAAGGCGAGAGGAACTCCAGGGTCGTGCCACCATTCCCAGAGTCCCCAGATGTCTCAGTCCATTCCAGGGAAACCTGTTTTCCCTGCACTGCCTCGACTTTCAAGCCGAGGATCGACTCACACCACGGTGGCACGTGGGACAGCCCTGTGGGAAAGCCTCGTGGGAAAGCCTCTGGGAAAGCCTCGAGGGAAAGCCCAGATCCCTTGATCCACGCGAAGGAAGCGTGACACTGCTGCTACAGCTCGGGAGAAAGCGTACTTGCATGCCCCCACTCGAGACGAGGACTGACTCCCCTGGGAGACTCCAGAAGTACCCAAGATCCATGTCAGCACTGGAGAGGAATCCTCAGGTTCCGGCACCGATTCCACACAAGGTCTTAGGCTCCGGCTTCGACGGGAGAGGAATCCGAGAGGCCCCGAGCATCTCGCATGGGACTGGCCTTTCCTGAGTCCACCAGAGCGGGTCCTGAGGTCCCGTCGTAAGTCGAGAGCACCTGCCGCAACTCGAGAAAATCCAGGAGGTTCTCCCCTCCAGGCGAGATGAGGACAATTTCCGCTGAGGCTTTTCGAGGCTAATCACAGCTAACCTCTGGAACTTCCAAAGGGTCCTTCACACCCTTGCTGCAACTCAAGAAGTTCCCCGACATACCCGTCTCCACTCGAGAGGAAGCACGAGAGTCCCGCCCACATCCAGAGGAGCCCCGTTTCCGCCTCCTAGCTCGAGAGGAGGATCCTTTCCCTGCGTGGTCGGGAAAGAATTCCCGGCGTTCCGTCGCATCTCAAGAGGAGGCGCTCTCCACAGGAAAGGCGAGAGGAACTCCAGGGTCGTGCCACCATTCCCAGAGTCCCCAGATATCTCAGTCCATTCCAGGGAAACCTGTTTCCCTGCACTGCCTCGACTTTCAAGCCGAGGACGACTCACAACACGGTGGCACGTGGGACAGCCCAGTGGGAACGTGTGGGAAAGCCTCGTGGCAAAGCCTCGTGAGAAAGCCTCCACGGAAAGCCACAGATTCCTGGATCCACGCGAAGGAAGCGTGACACTGATGCTACAGCTCTGGAGGAAATTGCACGTGCATGCATCCACTAGAGACGAGGACTGACTTACCTGGGAGACTCCAGAAGTACCCAAGGTCCATGTAAGCACTGGAGAGGTTTTCTCAGGTTCCGGCACCGACTCCACACAAGGTATAAGGCGCCGGCATCGACGGGAGAGGAATCCCGAGAGGCCCCGAGCAACTCGCATGGTGACTGCCTTTCCTGAGGCCACCAGAGCGGGTCCCTGAGGACCCCGTCTTAAGTCACAGCACCTGCCGCAACTCGAGAAAATTCAGGAGGTTCTCCTTTCAGGCGACATGAGGCCCATTTGTGCTGAGGCGTCTCGAGACTAATCACACCTAACCTCTGGAACTTCCAAAGCGTCTTTCACACCCTTGCTGCAACTCAAGAAGTTCCTCGATATACCGTTTCCCCTCGAGAGGAAGCACGAGAGTCCGCCCACATCCAGAGGAGCCCCGTTTCCGCCTCATAGTTCCAGAGGAGGGATCCTTTCCATACGTGGTCGGGTAAGTATTCCTGGCGTTCCCGTCGCATCTCAAGAGGAGGCGCTCTCCACAGGAAAGGCGAGAGGAACTCCAGGGTCGTGCACCATTCCCAGAGTCCCCAGATGCTCAGTCCAAGCAGGGAAACCATTTTCCCTGCACTGCCTCGAATTCAAGCGAGGATCGACTCAACAACGGTGGCACGTGAGACAGCCTGTGGGAAAGCCTCGTGGGAAAGCCTCATGGAAAGCCTCGAGTAAACCCTGAACCCTTGATCACAGAAGGAAGCGTGACACTCCTGCTACAGCTCGGGAGCGCACGTGCATGCCCCCACTCGAGACGAGGACTGACTCCCCTGGGAGACTCAGAAGTACCCAAGATCCATGTGGGCACTGGAGAGGAATCCTCAGGTTCCGGAACAGACTCCTCACAAGGTCTTACGCCCCGGCATTGAGGGAGAGGAATCCCGAGAGGCCCGCGAGCAACTCGCATGGGGACTGGCCTTTCCTGAGGCCACCAGAGCGGGTCCTGAGGTCCCCGTCGTAAGTCGAGAGCAGCTGCCGCAACTCGAAAAAAATCAGGAGTTCTCCCTCCAGGCGAGATGAGGCCCATTTCCGCTGAGGCGTCTTGAGGCTAAACACATCTAACATCTGGAACTTCCAAAGGGTCCTTCACACCCTTGCTGCAACTCAAGAAGTTCCCCGACATACCCGTCTCCACTCGAGAGGAAGCTCGAGAGTCCCGGCACATCCAGAGGAGCCCGTTTCTGCCTCCTAGCTCGAGAGGAGGATCCTTTCCTGCGTGGTCGGGAAAGAATTCCCGTGTTCCCGTCGAATCTCAAGAGGAGGCCGCTCTCCACAGGAAAGGCGAGAGGAACTCCAGGGTCGTGCACCATTCCCAGAGTCCCCCAGATGTCTCAGTCCATTCCCTGCACTGCCTCGACTTTCAAGCCGAGGATCGACTCACACCACGGTGGCACGTGGACAGCCCTGTGGGAAAGCCTCGTGGGAAAGCCTCGAGGGAAAGCCGCAGATCCCTTGATCCACGCGAAGGGAAGCGTGACACTGCTGCTACAGCTCGGGAGAAGCGCACGTGCATGCCCCCACTCGAGACGAGGACTGACTCCCCTGGGGAGACTCCAGAAGTACCCAAGATCCATGTCAGCACTGGAGAGGAATCCTCAGGTTCCGGCACCGACTCCAACAAGGTCTTAGGCCCCGGCATCGACGGGAGAGGAATCCCGAGAGGCCCGAGCAACTCGCATGGGGACTGGCCTTTCCTGAGGCCACCAGAGCGGGTCCCTGAGGTCCCGTCGTAAGTCGAGAGCACCTGCCGCAACTCGAGAAAATCCAGGAGGTTCTCCCCTAGGCGAGATGAGGCCCATTTCCGCTGAGGCGTCTCGAGGCTAATCACATCTAACTCTGGAACTTCCAAAGGGTCCTTCACACCCTTGCTGCAACTCAAGAAGTTCCCGACATACCCGTCTCCACTCGAGGAAGCACGAGAACATCCAGAGGAGAAGCTGGATCCTTTCCCTGCAAAGGAGAGCGTGAGATTGGCACGCAGGGAAAGGAAGCAACGGGCTCCTCTGGATGTGACTCTCGTGCTTCCTCGAGTGGAGACGGGTATGTCGGGGAACTTCTTGAGTTGCAGCAAGGGTGTGAAGGACCCTTTGGAAGTTCCAGATGTTAGATGTGATTAGAGAGAAATGGCCTCATCTCGCCTGAGGGAGAACCTCCTGATTTTCTCGAGTTGCGGCAGGTGCTCTCGACTTACGACGGGACCTCAGGGACCCGCTCTGGTGGCCTCAGGAAAGGCCAGTCCCCATGCGAGTTGCTCGGGGCCTCTCGGGATTCCTCTCCCGTCGATGCCGGGCCTAAGACCTTGTGGAGTCGGTGCCGGAACTGAGGATTCCTCTCCAGTGCTGACATGGATCTTGGGTACTTCTGGAGTCTCCCCAGGGGAGTCAGTCCTCGTCTCGAGTGGGGGCATGCACGTGCGCTTTCCTCCCGAGCTGTAGCAGCAGTGTCACGCTTCCCTTCGCGTGGATCAAGGGATCTGGCTTTCCCTCGAGGCTTTCCCACGAGGCTTTCCCACAGGGCTGTCCCACGTGCCACCGTGTGTGAGTCGATCCTCGGCTTGAAAGTCGAGGCAGTGCAGGGAAAACAGTTTCCCTGGAATGGACTGAGACATCTGGGGGACTCTGGGAATGGTGGCATGACCCTGGAGTTACTCTCGCCTTTCCTGTGGAGAGCGCCTCCTCTTGAAATGCGACGGGAACGCCGGGAATTCTTTCCCGACCACGCAGCGAAAGGATCCCACCTCTCGAGCTAGGAGGCAGAAACCGGGGTCCTCTGTATGTGGGCGGGACTCTCGTGCTTCCTCTCGAGTGGAGACGGGTATGTTGGGGAACTTCTTGAGTTGCAACAAGGGTGTGAAGGACCCTTTGGAAGTTCCAGAGGCTTAGGTGTGATTAGCCTCGAGACGCCTCATCGGAAATGGGGCCTCATCTCGACCTGGAGGGCGAGAACCTCCTGAATTTTCTCAAGTTGCGGCAGGTGCTCTCGACTTACGAAGGGGACCTGATGGACCCGCGCTGGTGGCCTCATGAAAGGCCAGTCCCCATTGGAGTTGCTCGGGGGCCTCTCGGGATTCCTCTCCCCTCGATGCCGGGGCCTAAGATCTTGTGTTGGAGTCGGTGCTGGAACCTGAGGATTCCTCTCCAGTGCTGACATGGATCTTGGGGTACTTCTGGAGTCTCCCAGGGGAGTCAGTCCTCGTCTCGAGTGGGGGGCATGCACGTGCGCTCCCGAGCTGTAGCAGGAGTGTCACGCTTCCCTTCTTGTGGATCAAGGGTTCAGGGGTTTACCTCGAGGCTTTCCCATGAGGCTTTCCCAAGAGGCTTTCCCACAGGGCTGTCTCCACGTGCCACCGTTGTATGAGTCGATCCTCGGCTTGAAAGTCGAGGCAGTGCAGGGAAAACTGGTTTCCCTGGCTTGGACTGAGCATCTGGGGGACTCTGGGAATGGTGGCACGACCCTGGAGTTCCTCTCGCCTTTCCTGTGGAGAGCGCCTCCTCTTGAGATGCGACGGGAACGCCAGGAATACTTACCCGACCACGTATGGAAAGGATCCCTCCTCTGGAACTAAGAGGCGGAAACGGGGCTCCTCTGGATGTGGGCGGGACTCTCGTGCTTCCTCTCGAGGGGAAACGGGTATGTCGAGGAACTTCTTGAGTTGCAGCAAGGGTGTGAAAGACGCTTTGGAAGTTCCAGAGGTTAGGTGTGATTAGTCTCGAGACGCCTCAGCACAAATGGGCCTCATGTCGCCTGAAGGGGAGAACCTCCTGAATTTTCTCGAGTTGCGGCAGGTGCTGTGGACTTAAGACGCGGTCCTCAGGGACCCGCTCTGGTGGCCTCAGGAAAGGCCAGTCACCATGCGAGTTGCTCGGGGGCCTCTCGGGATTCCTCTCCCGTCGATGCCGGCTCCTTATACCTTGTGTGGAGTCGGTGCCGGAACCTGAGAAAACCTCTCCAGTGCTTACATGGACCTTGGGGTACTTCTGGAGTCTCCCCGGTTAGTCAGTCCTCGTCCCTAGTGGATGCATGTACGTGCGATTTCCTCCCGAGCTGTAGCAGCAGTGTCACGCTTCCCTTCGCGTGGATCAAGGATCTGTGGCTTTCCCTCGAGGCTTTCCCACCTGCTTTCCCACGACGCTTTCCCACAGGGCTCTCCCACGTGCCACCGTGGTGTGAGTCGTTCCTCGGCTTGAAAGTCGAAACAGTGCAGGGAAAACAGGTTTCCCTGGAATGGACTGAGATATCTGGAGGACTCTGGGAATGGTGGCACGACCCTGGAGTTCCTCTCGCCTTTCCTGTGGAGAGTGCCTCCACTTGAGATGCGACAGGAACGCCGGGAATTCTTTTCCAGACCAGCAGCGAAAGGAACCCGTCTCTCGAGCAAGGAGGCGGAAACGGAGCTCCTCTGGATGTGGTCGGAACTCTCGTGCTTCCTCTCGGGTGGAGTCGGGTATGTCGGGGAACTTCTTGAGTTGCAGCAAGGGTGTGAAGGACCCTTTGGAAGTTCCAGATGTTAGATGTGATTAGCCTCCAGAGGCGTCAGCGGAAATGGGCCTCATCTTGCCTCTAGGGTAGAACCTCCTGCATTTTCTCGAGTTGCGGCAGGTGCTCTCGACTTACGACAGGGACCTCAGGGACCCGCTCTGGTGGCCTCAAGAAAGGCCAGTCCCCATGCGAGTTGCTCGGGGGCCTCTCGGGATTCCTCTCCCGTCGATGCCGGGCCTAAGACCTTGCTTGGAGTCGGTGCCGGAACGTGAGGATTCCTCTCCAGTGCTGACATGGATCTTGGGCTACTTCTGGAGTCTCCCCAGGGGAGTCAGTCCTCGTCTCGAGTGGGGGCATGCACGTGCGCATTACTCCCGAGCTGTAGCAACAGTGTCACGCTTCCCTTCGCGTGGATCAAGGGATCTGCGGCTTTCCCTCGAGGCTTTCCCACGAGGCTTTCCCACAGGGCTGTCCCACGTGCCACCGTGATGTGAGTCGATCCTCGGCTTGAAAGTCGAGGCAGTGCAGGGAAAACAGGTTTCCCTGGAATGGACTGAGACATCTGGGGGACTCTGGGAATGGTAGCATGACCCTGGAGTTACTCTCGCCTTTCCTGTGGAGAGCGCCTCCTCTTGAGATGCGACGGGAACGCCGGGAATTCTTTCCCGACCACGCAGCGAAAGGATCCCACCTCTGGAGCTAGGAGGCGGAAACGGGGCTCCTCTGGATGTGGGCGGGACTCTCGTGCTTCCTCTCGAGTGGAGACGGGTATGTTGGGGAACTTCTTGAGTTGCAGCAAGGGTGTGAAGGACCCTTTGGAAGTTCCAGAGCTTAGGTGTGATTAGCCTCGAGACGCCTCAGCGGAAATGGGCCTCATCTCACCTGGAGGGGAGAACCTCCTGAATTTTCTCAAGTTGCGGCAGGTGCTCTCGACTTACGAAGGGGACCTGATGGACCCGCGCTGGTGGCCTCATGAAAGGCCAGTCCCCATTGGAGTTGCTCGGGGGCCTCTCGGGATTCCTCTCCCCTCGATGCCGGGGCCTAAGATCTTGTGTGGAGTCGGTGCTGGAACCTGAGGATTCCTCTCCAGTGCTGACATGGATCTTGGGGTACTTCTGGAGTCTCCCAGGGGAGTCAGTCCTCGTCTCGAGTGGGGGCATGCACGTGCGCTCCCGAGCTGTAGCAGGAGTGTCACGCTTCCCTTCTTGTGGATCAAGGGTTCAGGGGTTTACCTCGAGGCTTTCCCATGAGGCTTTCCCAAGAGGCTTTCCCACAGGGCTGTCTCACGTGCCACCGTTGTATGAGTCGATCCTCGGCTTGAAAGTCGAGGCAGTGCAGGGAAAACTGGTTTCCCTGGCTTGGACTGAGCATCTGGGGGACTCTGGGAATGGTGGCACGACCCTGGAGTTCCTCTCGCCTTTCCTGTGGAGAGCGCCTCCTCTTGAGATGCGACGGGAACGCCAGGAATACTTACCCGACCACGTATGGAAAGGATCCCTCCTCTGGAACTAAGAGGCGGAAACGGGGCTCCTCTGGATGTGGGCGGGACTCTCGTGCTTCCTCTCGAGGGGAAACGGGTATGTCGAGGAACTTCTTGAGTTGCAGCAAGGGTGTGAAAGACGCTTTGGAAGTTCCAGAGGTTAGGTGTGATTAGTCTCGAGACGCCTCAGCACAAATGGGCCTCATGTCGCCTGAAGGGGAGAACCTCCTGAATTTTCTCGAGTTGCGGCAGGTGCTGTGGACTTAAGACGCGGTCCTCAGGGACCCGCTCTGGTGGCCTCAGGAAAGGCCAGTCACCATGCGAGTTGCTCGGGGGCCTCTCGGGATTCCTCTCCCGTCGATGCCGGCTCCTTATACCTTGTGTGGAGTCGGTGCCGGAACCTGAGAAAACCTCTCCAGTGCTTACATGGACCTTGGGGTACTTCTGGAGTCTCCCCGGTTAGTCAGTCCTCGTCCCTAGTGGATGCATGTACGTGCGATTTCCTCCCGAGCTGTAGCAGCAGTGTCACGCTTCCCTTCGCGTGGATCAAGGATCTGTGGCTTTCCCTCGAGGCTTTCCCACCTGCTTTCCCACGACGCTTTCCCACAGGGCTCTCCCACGTGCCACCGTGGTGTGAGTCGTTCCTCGGCTTGAAAGTCGAAACAGTGCAGGGAAAACAGGTTTCCCTGGAATGGACTGAGATATCTGGAGGACTCTGGGAATGGTGGCACGACCCTGGAGTTCCTCTCGCCTTTCCTGTGGAGAGTGCCTCCACTTGAGATGCGACAGGAACGCCGGGAATTCTTTCCAGACCAGCAGCGAAAGGAACCCGTCTCTCGAGCAAGGAGGCGGAAACGGAGCTCCTCTGGATGTGGTCGGAACTCTCGTGCTTCCTCTCGGGTGGAGTCGGGTATGTCGGGGAACTTCTTGAGTTGCAGCAAGGGTGTGAAGGACCCTTTGGAAGTTCCAGATGTTAGATGTGATTAGCCTCCAGAGGCGTCAGCGGAAATGGGCCTCATCTTGCCTCTAGGGTAGAACCTCCTGCATTTTCTCGAGTTGCGGCAGGTGCTCTCGACTTACGACAGGGACCTCAGGGACCCGCTCTGGTGGCCTCAAGAAAGGCCAGTCCCCATGCGAGTTGCTCGGGGCCTCTCGGGATTCCTCTCCGTCGATGCCGGGGCCTAAGACCTTGCTTGGAGTCGGTGCCGGAACGTGAGGATTCCTCTCCAGTGCTGACATGGATCTTGGGCTACTTCTGGAGTCTCCCCAGGGGAGTCAGTCCTCGTCTCGAGTGGGGGCATGCACGTGCGCATTACTCCCGAGCTGTAGCAACAGTGTCACGCTTCCCTTCGCGTGGATCAAGGGATCTGCGGCTTTCCCTCGAGGCTTTCCCACGAGGCTTTCCCACAGGGCTGTCCCACGTGCCACCGTGATGTGAGTCGATCCTCGGCTTGAAAGTCGAGGCAGTGCAGGGAAAACAGGTTTCCCTGGAATGGACTGAGACATCTGGGGGACTCTGGGAATGGTAGCATGACCCTGGAGTTACTCTCGCCTTTCCTGTGGAGAGCGCCTCCTCTTGAGATGCGACGGGAACGCCGGGGAATTCTTCCCGACCACGCAGCGAAAGGATCCCACCTCTGGAGCTAGGAGGCGGAAACGGGCTCCTCTGGATGTGGGCGGGACTCTCGTGCTTCCTCTCGAGTGGAGACGGGTATGTTGGGGAACTTCTTGAGTTGCAGCAAGGGTGTGAAGGACCTTTTGGAAGTTCCAGAGCTTAGGTGTGATTAGCCTCGAGACGCCTCAGCGGAAATGGGCCTCATCTCACCTGGAGGGGAGAACCTCCTGAATTTTCTCAAGTTGCGGCAGGTGCT